>NW_027113381.1:222334-223859 GCF_000696795.3 Halyomorpha halys
GTCGGACAATTTTTTTAAACTTTTATCTTTTTCTTATCGGTTTAGAATAATTAATTTCTGTTTAAGTGTTAAAACAACACATTTTCTTTTTTTTTTTTTTGCCACATTTCGTTTGCTCGCATTTAAACAGATCTAAAGCACAACTGAGTGAATAATTTTGTTTTGTAAGCAAACAGGCCAGTAAGAGTTTCATAATATGAATTGGACTAGTCATCTCATTCACATGGACATCTCATTCATATGATACCATCTTGCCTTGTTTTTCCATTTATTATTTTTAAGAACAATACATGAATAACAATTATGTAATCGTTAAAAATAATCTTACGTATTAATTTTTTTTTAATAAATATTATGCATGTAAAATAAATGATATAAATTTTTTTAAAAAACACATTAAAAAAGATGGCCTCTCGAAACCCCGATTAATTGAGTCCCAGATAATGGAGGTCCAACTGTATATAAGATAGATAATGAAATTATTTAAACAAAGAAAATAAAAGCTGAACCAGACAAGTATTAACAAAGATATCGCGAATTTTCGATGAGGCCTGTTCCCTATGTGTGTATAAATAAAAATATAGTGTTCGTTAGTAACTTATCTAAGATGTAATATCCCAAGGTTCTTAACGGATCGACACGCTGTTTTTGACCCCTTAACGCAGTTTGAAAAAAAAAAAAAGGCTAAAAAAAATATTTTTTTATGTAATAAAACACAATTTAGAACATTGTCTTAGAAAAAAAATTTTGAAAAAATTATCAAAATTTTAATTTTAATTTTGGATTTTGAATATCGGTTTTAATACCAACCTCTCTATGTAAACATAGGCTAAAGCAATATATAGAGAATTGTTACAGAGAATAAATCATTGTTATTTATTTCCCATTGTTATTTTCAATTCTCGATTATATTATGAATTCTTGATAATGCAGTGTGAAAAATAATAGGAGCACAAAATACAACGCCCCTCGAATTATCTCGAATGTACACAGTTTGTCCTGTTTAGCGCGCTCGAATTAACTCGAGCATACAAGTTAAGGGGTTGATACTTGGTGTCGTCCTGTGAACGTTTTCAGCCATTGCAATCCTGAATTTATCCCGTAAAAAAAAAGTCATGATCAAAATTAGACAAAGACCGATTCTCAAAAAATTTCTTAACAAGCTGTTCTATGAATCTAGATGATACGGAACAAAAAAAAAATCATTGAACATCAAGAAACATTGAAATCTTGGCCTTTCTCAATTTTGAGTATTGTCCCGAGCAATAAACAAGGACGACCAAGATTACTAAAAAACATTGTTCACGGTTACCTTTATAGTGTAAAAACACCTAGTGATGAAAAAACGAGAATGTGTCGAACTACTGTCCTTCATTCCGTACATCCATCAAATCTATTTCAGAAATCAACTGACGGCTCATGAAACCGTAGTCCTGACCCTCGTCACTGACTATAAAGGGTACGAGGATGGGGTTGATGAGTGGAAAAATAATAAATGGATTATGTTTTCAAATGATATTAGAAT
>NW_027113381.1:225778-227160 GCF_000696795.3 Halyomorpha halys
TACATATTATATCTTTTTCGAACATATTAAACTATTTCTATAAACGAACAAAATAAAAAAAAAAACTATTGGAGAAGTTTGTCGGGGGGTGCGGTCAGCAAAGAACAACATAAATAAACATAACCATATTTATTTATTTTATTCCGACGTTTCGACCTGAGTTTCCAATCATTAATCTATGCCCAACTATCTACACCTCATTAAAAAAAAAAAAAACGATTCAAGCTGTTTTTTTACGAGCTTTTGAAACCCAAAGTAGAGTAAGCCTCAACACTGTTTTGTGAAATAAAAACTTTTTAGCGGAATAGTAGTTGAAAATTCCAGAATACTACAAAAAAATTCCCACTCCCTCCGTGTGCTTCACAATTTGTTTTTATTGTTTTAGTTTACGTATGTTGCCCCAGCCCTTGTTTGTACTTTATAAGCGGAACTCGGATTTTTGAGCAATAGCATATTTTTTGTTAGCAAGCACTCTTTAAAAAGTTGAAGAAACATCTTTACGAATTAGTGGTCTTAGGTGTAATTATACAAATTTTATTTTGTATATTTCTGTATATTAGATGCTAAATGCATATAATTGCATATGTTAATGATTCTAATAAAGTAAAAGAATTAATAAAATTTGGAATGCAATATTGAAGATGAAATTCCTGGTTATCACAATAGTAAATTCATTTCCAATCTACAAAACAGTAAAAAATAAATGAAGAAATGCTAGTTTCAATAATTGAATTCTTAGAATATTGATTTTTTCATCTACCTTTCAAGCCCCTTTTAAACAACACTAACTATTTTTAATTTGCGTTCGTTGCTTACTTTCTATAAATGTGATAACATATATTTTTATTTAGTGTAATATCGTTAATTCATCGTGTGTAACATAAAATAACCAGACGGGGTACAGTCAAAATAACTCAAATAGTAATTACACTATTTATTGTGAGTCACGGTTTCGTCCCACTTTGCAGGACTTCATCATGGCTAAAAAAAAAATTATGCAAACAACTAAAATAATGTAACAAAGTATTAAAACAGATAATGTGAAATAAAATTAAACTAAGGTAAGACTAAGAATGACTTAAAATATGTAAAAATTATATAAAAATGAACAAATTAAATTTAAAAAAAAAAGAAATAAGATGCACGGCGAAAAGTATAAATACCCAAGAATTACAAAGAGTTTTTGACATGTAATGAAAACGGAAATAATAACAAATAAGAAAGTAGATACAAGAGAAGTATAAAAATACAGTATACACTAAAGACAGAAAATAAGGGGTAAAAAAGAATAAAGGTAAAAAATAATGGAAAATAATAATTTTTTCTAAATTTAGTTATTGTTTATTAGGTAATTTAATATTTTATTAATAAGTTAATTATTT
>NW_027113381.1:228968-229769 GCF_000696795.3 Halyomorpha halys
CTTCGGAACTTAAAAAAAAATATGTTCAAACATAAAATTAAAAAAAAAAATTTTAAATCCAATTAGCTAAAATAAATATTTTTTAAAGGTATTTAGATTTTCTAATCTAAAAAATAAATGTTTTTTTAAGGAAGAATCATGTCCATCATTTTGTGAACCCGAGATATACGAGTTAAGTAAAGTAATGTAGTGTGTCAGTTTTTTATTATTTTTGTTCAGCTTCCAGAGCTCATTAGAAGAAACTTTTGGATGCTAGTATATTTTTTTTCAATGCCAGACAAATAAAAATATCGAAATGTTTGATGGGAACATCACCCACTCTCCTTGTTAAGGTGTTAACTCTGCCCCGCTCACTTTCTAGGCTCATTCCATTACTAATTAAAAAATAAAATAATTTTGAAAAAGCAATTTGAAGTTAAATGTACAATCAATAAAATGCACCAAACTCAAACAGGAAACTCCCAGATAGCAGATATACCACTCAGGCTATCAAAAAATGGGAAACTAGGAGTTATAACAGTATTCTAATAGATAGTTTTAGATATTCAGAATTCAGTTCTATTATTAATCCAGATCTCTTAGAAATAGAAGTTACACCACTTAGGTTTTAAAAGGTCCATACTAAAGAGGGGTTGAATAAAAATAAACAAGATGTAATACATAATTGCTTATTTGTTAATATAATTTATCTCACAGGTTAATTAATTAGGGACAAATGTTTAATTATTTGTCTGACAATGATGTTGATATCTCTGGTAAAATGGTCAATTTATCAAACAAACGGGAAAATTCAGTAAATAT
>NW_027113381.1:230215-236910 GCF_000696795.3 Halyomorpha halys
ATCAAATGAAAATTTAGTCTACACTTAATTTTTCCTTTATATAAAGAATAAGTTTGAATATTTGCAAAGTTTTTCTGGATTAATATATGATAAGTATTTTCATTAGGTATAAAATAATCGCCCCAGTTTTAGTTTCTAAAGCAATCATATATGTCAGAGTGTATTAAGGTATACATATATAGTTTTTTAATCTTAATAATACACAAAAACGTACCTAATTAAAGTTTTATTTTATTTAAGTTTTTGCCTATCATTAGATATAACATAAGAATGTGTTCAAAGCAGTTTTATAACCAATTGTAATGTTAGTTTCTCTTCTTTAACACTAGAAAGACGGGCGGGGTCCTATGACCCCTTTTGAGATATTGAATTGAATTTTCAGTACCTTAAAATTATTCTATTTTTTTTTATACTTTCTTGATTTAGCATACATTGATTCCAGAGGTCTGATAACATTTTTTTAAAAAAATAATATTCATTTTTATAGATTAATCAAAAAAATCATTCCTTTAATGACTTTCACCCTCTATACAGAAGTATCCTTTTATTTATTTCAAAAATTGTTTATTTGTACTGGGGTTATAACTATCTCCCTTAAAACTAGAATTGAACTTTTTTTTTATTTTCTAGAAATTTAGACAGTGAAAAAGTGATTCGTGCCCTGAAATATATATAACATGAAAAATTAAAAACGAAAATCAGAGAAAAAGTAGGAAAGAAATTCTTATATTTTTCTTTTATGTTCACAAGAGTTTTTTTGGCACGATTCAATGTTAAAATTTAGTGATAAATGTTTACATATAGAATATGCATAGATAATAGATCTAATGATTTTAAGTATAATTTTGAATCATTGTATTGTCATATTAGTACTTATGTGTAATGACAATCATAACTCATCAAATAGAGGTTTTACTATCTATAAATTTTTCGTTTTGATCCGCAGGATTTTTTTAATTTTAACAATTATAATTTTTCATTTATTATAACATCATTTAAGTGTTTGTCTCTTTTTTAGCCCTGATGAAGCCCTGCAACGTGTAGCGAAACGTTGTCCCAATATTACTCACGAGGAGAAAGCCTTTGGTTCGATTTCGGTTTGTGAAGAAATGAATTTAACAAAAACTTTAACTTAATTTTTCATTTATTATATTATTAAAATAATTAGAGATAATAACTAAAACAAATAAGGATAATAGCTAAATATATTTATACTGACAATAAAGAATATAAAATAAAACAGGAAATCCTTCTAGGTACACTAGGTAAATTTCTTCCGTAAAAAAAAAATCTTACGTCCTCCCAGTGTTAAACATTGTAAGATCGTTATACTTTGTTCAAAATATTTTTGTAACATGCTTGTCCATCATACAAAAATTCATATTTTGTACCATGTCCACATTTTGCTTGTTTTCTCAGCATGGGGTGAAAAGTGCTTTATATTTTGTCCATACCGTCAGCGTTTTAAAGCATGCACTATCCACTGTTCATAATATGAGTTAGAAGCTTGTACTAAATTATATAGTTCAGATCGCTTATTTCAACATTGTGATGATAATTTTTTACAAAAAGGGATTTAAGGCGTATTTAGTGATAAAAAGTGCTAGAAAAAAAAAATATATTTTTTTATTCGTGATTCCGTTTATACCTGTATTGATTAATTAATAAAAAAACAAACATTTCTTTCAATCGTTTCTCCGAAAAAAAATATCGTTTCAGAACTACGTGCGCTCTATAGCTTAGAGCAAAGTAGACAAACCCCCAACGCTTTAAACAAACTAAACGTGCAGTAATCCTAAATTTTTTTTATTTTTTTTAATGTTTATTGTCTGCTACGTTGTCAATACATTTAATTTATTATCGAATAACTAATTAATTTATTAAATTAGTATTACTAAAAAAATATTTTATGTAAATAGTATCATTTTTAGAGTGTAATTCTTTCCACAAATAAAAATCAGAAAAACAACAATAACATAGAGATGGTTGCAGGATTTTAAAAAATAAAATTTTACTTTCTTCTTATTAAATTCTCAAAGACCATATTTATGCTATAATAAGATGTTGAAATAAAGGGAATAAAAATATTTAAGTATTTATTTATTTAATTAATCAATATTATTATAAAATATGAAAATTGAATAAATTTACCCGATGTATCCTATATGAACAAATTACGCTATTTATACTAAAATGTTGAAGTATTATTTACAATTTAAATTTTCTTTTTTTAGGTATTACTATTACTATTTACAAATGGAAAAATAAAGTTGTATACTATTAATTTACAACAAAATATTTTCTAATTAGCAAGGTTCTCCAAGAAACATGCCATAAAGCGTGTTCTCGTGATACACTATATTTCTCCATGACATATAAACTTGTTTTTTTTGTTTTCCTTTTTGTAGTTTTAACATCTCACTTTGTCATGTTGAACACTAAATCAAGTTTGTGTTGGAGCTATATTTCTTTCAGTCTATATTCACATCTATTCATTATTTGCTACAGGAAAGTCATTCTAGTTATTTATAAATAAATACCTTTCCACTTAGATTAGATATGATAAAACTATTATATGTTTTAAATAATTTATAAATAGGAAATTCGCTAAGGAAAGTGCTATTCTATTAGTCTTAGTTTTTATAGACTTTTTTTCCTTTCATTTGTAAGTAAACAAAAGGTTTACTAAGACGAGTGGTTTATTTCGAGACTAAACCATTTGACGCTTGAGCATTCAAGAATATAAACAACAATTTTAGTCAATATAACTATTCTGTGGAGAAGATTGTCAGGGGGTGCTATCAGGAAATAAACAAAAAAATATTTATAAATGGAATTTGGTCCGGGTGCGGTCAAATATAACACAAATAGTAAATTGGTGTACTATTTGAGTTTTATTTGACCGAGCAATCTTCCATTATACCAAAAAATTATTTATTCGTGCCAACGTTTTAACCTGAATTTATGGTCTTCATCAGGGAGTAAAGGTAGAGGTTAGCCAGAACCTCCGCTACACTACAAAAATAAATATTACAATGATATGATAAAAATACATAATGATTCATCGATCTGTAAATTACAAATTACGTTATATAAAATATTTTTGATATATATAATATGAGAGTAAAATTCCAAATTGAGAACAAAAAATATTTCTAGGACATTATAAGAGGATTCCAAGTTTTGTTAAACAAATTATTTTTTTTAACTTCAATTACGTACAGCCCTCTCTAACCTTTATATATTGTTTTTAATTTTTATATAACCATCGTTGTGTTATAACTGTGGCATGCGGAATTGTTGAATTAAACTTATCCGTTTTATTTCTCTCATGAAACTGGTTACATTTTATGGCTTTTTCTTAACATCTAATTAATTAAAATGTCCATCCGTCTCTTTTCGGAAATACTTTCTCATTTGCCTTGCGAATAACTCATCTATATGAACGTAGTAGCTTACTGAATTGTCTTTAAAATAGTAATAAAATAATTCGTAGACATTTAAAAAATCATAATTTTAAGTAACTTACAGAAAGCCATTATTTTCATGCCCAATCTTACTTTGAATAAATTCTCATCAATGTAATTGAATGAAATATTAAACAAACGAAGATATACTCCAAAAATGGCCCTCATACTAATATTCAAATCAGGACATACACCCGTAACAAAATCAAATAAAAACCTCAAAAGTTGTTGGTAAGTTTATCCAAAAATATGAAAATGAAAATTAATTTTTAATAAATTTTAACATCAACCTGATTATACAACGTTTGCATTAAAATGTCATTATATATCAGAGTTCGAACTAGTGCAATACAGTAAAGCTATTTGAAAACCAAACACAAATGATTAAAAAAATAAAAACTCTACTATGGATAACGAATATATTAGTAGAAACCAAATAAAGTTTAAAAAAAAATTGCCGGGGAGTTTTTTAAGAGTTATCTGAACTCCAGAGATTGTTTGCACAGATGGTAAATTCGATGTTGGGTTTTAACCTATTCCCGCACTAAGCAGTTTTAAGCGGAAGAGAAAATCTAAAATCTAAATTAGTAACATTAACAACTAAACTATATAATTGCATATGTAAATATATAATGTATAAATAATATTTATGAAATAAATATTTCAGTAATCCATATAGTGCCAACGTTGTAGAAACTCAAACGAATCCCGGATTCTCGAAATTGTCATGAATAAAATATATATTTTATATGTTTATGTTAAATAAAATATGAATATTGAAAACAAATAAATGATTTATTTATTTAATCGATTTATTCAAAAATTGTTCATAACTTTATTTTAGAGATTATAAATTTATAAGAAAATTCATGTGTAATGTACGATAAATACTATAAATTTCCAACAAATGCTCTCCTACACATAGTGAAAATAATATAGTAGAAAATAATAATTATAACACATTAATCTTTAGATGATTCTGCAATTGAATAAACTATAATAAAAATAAATAACTAAAATAAAAAAAAGGAGAAAAATTTTAATTCGAAATATAATGATAATATACAGTGAATAGATGAATTAAATGAAAATTGCATAAAAATATCAGTCCACATTTTGACAGAAAAAGTATTTAGGATGATAATTATTTCAAATATTACTAACTGGACGATTATAATAAAAGATATAAGTAAATAAAGAAAGTGTTTTTTACAATTATCATTTTAGTTGCTTAGGAGTGAAATAAAACTGCTTATTTTTTCTCAATGTATACATTTTTCTGTATACAAAACCTTTAAATTTTTAACAAAAGCGTCAACCTGTTAAAAAAATTGATAATGACAGTATAATTCGATCAGTTTTAAAAAATAATTAATATTCATAATGAGTTGCTGGCTGGAAGGTATACTAAAGTTTTCCCGCTATTAATTTCAAATTAATCTTCGTGATCAGCATCATTGTGCATCGCTCATTATACAATTATGCTGATTTTGTCTTCGCATCAGGACCTATCCTGGCAAAATTTTAATTAATTCAGGATATAAATTTTTTAAAAAATCTTCGATATTTTGTTTAAAAAAAACAAGAAAAAAAAAAAGAGAGAAAATTAAAGGCATGAAGTAAAGTTAGAAGCAAATACCTGCGAAATCAGTTTGTCAATGTCTATATTCTAGACTACCTGATTCTACCGGCTACCAAATTATTCACGCATGGAGAAATCTTCCGCGTGGTCCTAAATTCCTACCA
This sequence comes from Halyomorpha halys, assembly GCF_000696795.3. Classification (NCBI taxonomy): domain Eukaryota; kingdom Metazoa; phylum Arthropoda; class Insecta; order Hemiptera; family Pentatomidae; genus Halyomorpha; species Halyomorpha halys. Next base: position 235,429 of record NW_027113381.1, read on the forward strand.
ACAGACAATGTTTAAATGCCAATTAATCAGCTTCTGTTACCTGAAATTAAGCTCTTGATTTCCCAATGCGATAATTTAAACTGGAAAAAATCTTAATACACTATATAACAAATATTTTGCCTTCAACTTAACTGAAACCACTAATATCAAAGCGATTTTATGTTTTAAAATCAAGGTAAGTCCGTAGTGTACAAAATTACTATTTATTTTAAAAACTTTTGAATTAGAAAATTTTTTAAGGAACTCAAAACTAAAATTATTCAATAGAATAAACATTTTTTCAAGCTGAAATCGTCTACTTATTTTTTTTAATTCATTGTTACAAAAATATTAATAATATTTAAAATACGGATAATAAAGTAAAAAAAAAAAAATAAGAAAAATTTAAATACGATCCTTCTACAAAGGCAGAAAAAAAGAGGAAATTTCGATTCTAAAGCCCTGTGCATTGCTACAATAATTTACCTGTATTTTTTCCAGGGGATAAAAAGGTATATTTGCTCCTTTCGTAGTATTAAGAGAGTTGACGAAGACAAGACATAGTGTAAGCTGGCTGAGCCCAGAATGACCAGACAGTAACGACTACCTCGAAAGGACTGAGAAGTTGAGAAAGCCGCCACCCGGGGCGCCACCATCTCGGGTCAATTACTATTCCCCCCCTCATACAACCCCCTGATTATTTTTACTTTTCCATAACCGCCCCCCCCCCACATTTTCTCATGAACTGATCGCTAAATTTTCCTCTTCCTGTACTCGATTAGACAAGTGATAGATTTACTCGTACTACATGAGGAAATTTTCCCGCATGAAAATTTAATTCCCTAACAAACATCGAAGCGGTATTGTAACTATGAATCAACTGTAACGTTTTTTATAAATTTAAATTAAAACTGTTTAATTTTTTTATTTCACAGGAACCAAATATCTGGAAAAAAAAAATGCTCTCGGATATTAATAAGATTTTACATACCCTTGAGTTGTGTATAATAAACTCTTTATCGGAGACGTCAGTATTTCTTACTTTGTCTACGTAGAAAAAACTGTTCTAGGGGCGAAAAACGAACGAGCAATACCTCTCAACAATATTCAGCGAAACTGCTGACAACAGTATTTAAAAAAAAAATGTTTTATTTATAATTTTATAAATATATGAATTACATTTTTCTTGACCGTTAATGCTATATATTTTTCTGAGGTTGTTGAGGATCATTCAGTAGAAACCATATTTTATTTAGGTGACATTTCGTGACTTAAATGTATCCTCCAGTGACTACAATAGGGTTAAAAAACTTTTCTTTTTTTCTTATAAAAAAGGGAATTGCCTAATTATTAACTAAAATGGACAGAATACAAATTAATATTAAGCATCATAACAATCGTTTTATAGCTGTTTGTTTTATCCATAGCTCGAATATTACTAGGACTGACAGCAAGCCTAATACGAGTTATTGTTAGAAATGTTACAGCATTCTAGAACATAAA
>NW_027113381.1:237250-241641 GCF_000696795.3 Halyomorpha halys
ATAAATAAAACAAATTCTCTATTTTTGTAGAAGTTAAAAATTACAAAAATGATCAGCTCTGTAAATAAAATTAGCACTATTTACTTAACTTCCTTGTTATGTTATTTAACCCTTCTTGGATGCCTGGTACACATGTAGCGATGTACGTTAGTAAAATTTTTTAAATAATTACATTGAATTCTAGAAGATAACAGAAAGGTTAGAAAAAAAGACGTTTGGGCCTCCAACACCCCAGAGCGTTTATTTATTTTATTTTTATTTTTTTAAGGCAATCAGCGTCGAAGGTGATGTTTGCCTAGTTATCTACATGTGACCAACCAACTTATTCTAACCATGGTTGGGAGTTCAAGTTATTCATTTTATAGGACCACCACTTAATGAAAAAGGCAAAGCCCCAGGCCGGATTCGAACCGGCACCGGCCGCAGACCTCAGAAGCATTGACTTGCGCCTAACCCCTGAGCTACGATGCGGCCCTACTACAGGGCTTGCAGGTGAGCAATAGTTGCTACAGCACCTGTACCAATGAACGTCTTACGTTCGTCTTTATTTGCTTGAAACTTCGATTGGCTACGAAGTTACAGTAACAACATAAATAAGAAAAAGAATATTTCAATTTTTTTTCAGTTACAAAAAAAATTTAGAAATATCATTTTATCTCTTGTTTTTATCGAATCAGATTTGTCAGCAGAATAATATTTCAATTGATTGGAAAAGATGGTCGGGGAGTGCGGTCAGCAAAGAACAACCTAAATAAACAAAAAAATATTTATAAACCAACCTTGAGTTTTAGCCAACCTTCTCCACTTGACACCCTGATGAAGACCTGAAACTCAGTCGAAACGTTGGCATAAATAAATATTGTTTTGTTTATGTTGTTCTTTGCTGTCCGCACCCCCCGGACCATCTTCTCCAATCAGTAATCTACGGTTAACTATCTAAACCTAATAATAATATTTCAACATCATTTGTGGAAATTCACACCGTTTGTAGAATATTACTCGTGTTAATCTTGGTATATTTTTCTTACAATTTTATTTTTTGTTATCATTTCAAATTACACAAATGTATCATCCAATGTAATAAATAAATTATCCTCCACAGGAAATTTTTAATTCTCAATTGAGGATAGAATGATAAGATAAAACTTTTGATCTCTCGAACCTTAACATTGTTCCACATTTGGTGAGACTGAGGAATTTCGGGGAACACTTCCCTAAAAGGTGGAACAGATTCCGATGTACAGTAAAAAACGTGTAGCTGAAAAAATGTGACTAAAAAAAAATTCTACAATAAAATGTAGCGAATGAAATGTTGCTTCACGCTTAGAGTGTTTTGATTTCATATTTATTTCTCCATGGTCTTGAGAAAATAATTTTGGTACTCCTAATAAACTATCTAGTCAATGCGATGTTGCAACCTTCAGGTAGACGTGGTGGGCTGGAAAAACATTAGTTTAATTTACAGCACTCACATTAAATAAGTAAAGAAAAGATTACATAAAAATATATTGGTGGTACAGAAGTAACGCATTGTGCTACTAACTACAAAGACTCGAGTTTGAATCCGACTGTGGCAGGTAATTATTTATCCTGATACTGTAGCCCTGCGTCAAATCTGTGGGCTCTGTAAACCTCCTGGGATTCAAATAGCCTCATAAATTTGGTAATGTTAATTGGGGGAAAAATCTTGCGGTTGACCGGTTTCTTCAAAAAATCACCTCCTTTGTCTAACCGTTGTTCTAAAAACAGTACTTCTTTACAAAGAAGTGAGGTCCTGCTCCTTCATGGGTTGTAATGGCTCAAATAATAATTAATATTATATGGAAATACATAATCGAAGTATTTATAGGACTTAGAAATTAGCAATACTCTGTGATACATTGAACAATATTTAGGTGTTTAAAAATAAGTATTCCTGAAGACTTATAACAATTATGAGTGTTAAAACCTTATTTAGTAGAGATTTTTAACACAGGAGTGGAGTAAGTATATTACTAGGTTTACAGGACCCATTAGTTTGACGGATTTCATAACCAAAAAAATCATTGCATTAATTTTAACCATTTTGCATCGTAAATTAATCATTTAATTCAATGAATTTGCATACACAGTTATTTTTTCCTAAGCTTCCTTATTTTTGAAATTTTTAGGTAGTACACCTAGCTCGACGAAACCCGCCATATTGACAGGCTAGCCAACTTTAGAAACAAACCTTACATGTTTACTACCTTCGTAAAATCATTCTTCCAATAATAAATAAAATACGTTTATAATAATATAAACGCTTCTAATTTCGTTATCTCAATCGTGGATTGTATGTCCTGAGCGTTATATTTTATTTTGATCTCCGACGAAATCCCTTAAGATTATCGCCGAAGAAACAAGAGATGATCTTCAGTATGATTTCTGCAGTAATAGTGTGAGAACATTTTTTAAAAACAAAAGTTTCAATTATTGTAGACAGTCCTCTCGTTGTATTTACTATAGAGTAATTGAATATGGGCAAAGTTTTTTATTTTTTATTTTGACCAATCCTCATTTTTTAGTATTTGTGTTTAAATCCAGTAGATATAATAAGATATTGAGCAAATGTATCAACATCAATGAAGATTGTTTTCAGGATACCTCCAACGAGATCAGTATGCATTCGACCAAAACGAAACTGACATTGGTAATATTACTGCTATCATTTCTTTGATAATTAAAAAAAAAATAGACTTTTTAGTTATAAATAATTTATATAGATGTCAATCCTAATAATTTTTAATTCATACTTAATTTGAATAAATCGATTTTTTTTAAATACATATTTACGTTGACCTGTCAATTTGAAGGGTGCTTGTAGAAATAGGTAAATAATACAGTCTGTAAACCAAGTGTTAAAATGGAACAAGAAAGAAGTTTCTAAATTCTCAACTAAGACAAAAAATAAAAGAGAAGTAAGACTTCAGGAAATCCACCCTTACGCTCTTTACTATCACACACTAATCTCTCTAATGCATATATAGCTTTGTACTAATTATATGATTCTTGGTAATATATATAATTGGTAGGGGTAACCAAAGACCAATTGGTGAATGAATATAGATTATATATTGGCAGTGATTCAGATACGTGTATTATTCTGGTTAAAAAGGTTATAACCAGAGAACGGATTTAAAAAAAAAACCAAAACGTGCATAAAACACCTAAACCCTGCAGAAATCAACTTGTTATTGTTTAATTTGTAACATCAATATATGGAAAGTTTGCATAACCTTGTTTGAATTAAATTAAACTCGCTAAATATTCTCTGCATTTGTGCAAATATACATAAAAACCCGAACTAGTCTAATTAAAAACCTAAAATGTTGTCCATCATTGAAGAAATAGAAGGAAGCTAATTGTATTTTATAATTTTATATTCCTGTTATAAAAGGCTGGAATTCAATTTTTCTATTTCTTAAAACTACCTTAATTTATGTTTTTTTTTTGAGAGGAGGGATGGGCACTCTGTATAAAGGAGTATTTAGAAATATCTAACCAAAGAAAATCCCCTTTTATAATTTACTCTAAAATCATGTTTTTCCACTTGGGAGTGGGTAGTTCATTGGTAAGGTAATGGAGTAGTATCTCCAAGGACCCGGGTTCGAATCCGACTGTAGCAGATAATTATTATCTGTTACCTACCTATAGCCTTTGAGCTCATGGGTTCGGGAGTCCTCCGGGGTCTACCAAGCCTCAGAAAGCGGCTACCCTAAATTGTTTAAAAAATCTGGCGGTCGAGCGTGATTCTGACCAAATCACCTCCTTGCAGAACCGTTGGTCTTCCTCACAAAGTACTGTACCTCTGTACCTGTAGAATCTGTAACGGTACAAATTCAATTTAATTTAAGTTAATGTCCTGCCACTTAGCTCTTTAATTGCTGTATCATTCACCAAAAAATAGCAATAATTCAGTGTAAAAAAGTTTGATTGAAAATGTATAAATATATTCATATCGATCTGACCAATTGATTTTTGGTTTGATTTTTATTTAAAATAATATAAATAAAATTAAATTTCCACTAGTCACAACAAAGTCAGATGGAAGAATGAAGGACTGGGAATTCTAGTAACAGTGTACGTTCTTCACAACAAGCATATTCTAGAAAAGTTTTTTTATAGTTACTAAAAACCACTGATTAATAATGTTCAAACAATAATCGTCAATTGTGTTCATTTGCTTTTTTTCAGATTGAATTCAACTTTTCATATGTTAATCAATGAATTGTTTTACTTCTAATTTGTCTATATTAAAAAAAGAGGTGATAGCTGATTTAAAGAACAGAAAAAAACATTATATGGACTATGGCCACATTCCATGCAGAAAAACAGGAAACTTAAGTTTTTTATTTTTTTAAGCAAATAAG
>NW_027113381.1:243951-244983 GCF_000696795.3 Halyomorpha halys
ATAAAATATAAAAAAGAATAACCGATTAGAGGTGGGCTGGGATTCCAAGATAACAACAACAAGAACGTTCTCAATTTTTTCAAAGTTACATAAAATAACTGGTTATACTCTCCTAAGAACATTCGTTACTTGTTGTTTTATTCTTGTATTGTATTATAAAGTTGAATTAGACTCTTCATATATTAATGAATGTATTCCCTTACCTCAATTTTGTCAATAAATTATAAAAGGAGAAATAGATAATATGAGAACTTTAGTTCCAGCATTAAATTCCATGTTACATAAATCAAAATGTAGACCAAAAAACAGAAAAACGTGCAATGTTGTGCAGAAAAAAACTACAATACGTGCAAATTCGTTAAGAAACCCTGAAACGTAATATTGTTTGAAAAATAAAATTAGTGTTATTTCGATGACTTTTCTATGACTCGAATATAGGTTTCGCCGTTTGGCTGGGGTTACGGCAGGAAGAATAGCGAAAAGTTTGGTTGTTTTCTATTTTTCATGAAATATACTTCAGTCGTGAATTAATTTCATAGCAGGGCTCAAGATATCACTCTTCTAGAAAATCTTCAACATTTGATAAGCCTTTAGTCCTTATAATTAAGACGAGGTCAAGATTTGGGACCCGATTTGTTCAAAATTATGGGAAGGAATTAGGTTTTTTATCATGCGTGAATTCGTTGATGAAAGAGGTGATAGCTGATTTCAAGAACAGAAAAAAACATTATATGGACTATGGCCACATTCCATGCAGAAAAACAGGAAACTTAAGTTTTTTATTTTTTTAAGCAAATAAGGTTTTTAATAAAAAGTTTTAAAAAAACTATGTGAATTAGATAATAAACCTGACTTAGTTAAAAAAATAAATACATGTTGTTTCTTGTTGTTCTTGAAGCCAAGAACTATCACCTCCTTAAAAAAAAAAATTATCAAAACAAATTGTTAGGTTTTACCGAAAAACCTGATTCCACATGGAAAGTCTTGAACCAAATCTAGACCAAGCCAACAGTAATAGTAAAGTAACTTTTT
>NW_027113381.1:245363-264069 GCF_000696795.3 Halyomorpha halys
ACTGTTTACTTGTCCATTGGTATGCCGAATTTAATCGAACTCTTTAGTGCTGTTTTTCGAGAAAATTGAAAAAAAAAAAATTTAAGTTTAAGTTTAAATATTTAAGATTTTAAAAATCTATTCTATAAAGTGGCACTTCCGGTAAATTTATTTTATTGAAAACTTTTCTTTCGCGCCCCAGGCAAATAGCAGTCCTAAATATTAATTTTCAGTTATTTACGACTATTCGTTTTTGAGCTAGGTTGTTCACACACGGACACAATTTCGATAAATTATTATACGGTATTGGGAGCAGAGGATAAATGAAAGAGAAGACCTCATGCACAATAGAAAGATAAAGTGATTCAAATCAATGGATTGACGAAAAAGGATGTGGTGGAAAGGAAGGAAGGAAGGAGGGGCTAAAGGACTTGAGATTGGGCAAATCTTCATACGTGGATAAATCCTGACTGAAAATAATCATAAATAAAATGCTTCTTATTCGTTTTTCTATTTATTCATATATAATTATTTATAAATAATGTATATATTTATTTATAAATAATGTATATAATTATTTATGAATAATATCCCATAAATATAATTTATGGTAGTAGGTAGCTCAGTTGTAAGGAATTGCCTTACTAACTCCAAGGATCTGAATTCGAATCCAGCTGTGGCAAATAATTAGTTTCTGTTTCACTGTTCACTGCCGTGAGCCCTGTGGCTTCAGGAGCCCTTTGAGGTCCATACAGTAAATACAGGAAAGATTTTTAAAAATATATATAGTTAGTGTGGGGAATAATTGCACAGATGCAATACTCATAATAGGTGTATAAAAACTAATAACAAATAATCAATTATCAAATCAAAAATAATAAAGATTACAAATAAATACTAAGGAACAATAATGGTAACCTTTATAGCCGATTGTAGGTCATGATCAGTATATATTTGATTTAAGTTAATGTAGTAATTAACTTCCATAAGCAGTTCTATGAAGTAACCAAGATGATATAAAAAGATTCGCGAATACGTCTACTAAGAGAAGTAGAAGAAATCGGGTTTCAATTAAATGAAGTTAAAATAAAGTATATGATTGTAAGTTAATAAATCTACCCTAACGTCATTGTTTGCTTGGATGACAAATCGTTTCCAAAAGTAGACATTTTTAAATACCTTGGCTCCACTATGACCTCAATAAATAATAGTGGAGCCGCATAACATTGTGCGAGCAGAGCTATCTTCTCTCTGTCAACAATACTCAAACCCCGAAAAATCTCTAAAAATCTAAAGCTAAGGGTGTAATAAAACATGATAAAGCCAGCTCTGTTATACGGCTTCAAGATATGAGCTCTAACAGGTACTCTAAAAAGCAAACAAGACATTCAAATAACTAGCCCACAATTTTTAAATAAATCATATGCAACTATCTCCAGTGTTTCCAGTTATATTTCTCTTGCAAAACACAAACAAAAATTAACCCATCGTATACTACATATCTCTTGTTTATTAAAAAAAATTAAGAAAAACACAACAAAAGTAGAAAAGATACTAGGAATTTTCAGGATCTGGGCTAATTATATCTCTTACAAAACAAAAAAATAAATAAATATTTAATCTATAGTTTGCTACAACTAAAATATGTACCATCTAAGAGTTGGTTTCCACTAAGAAAACCTGGAGAAGCAGAAATGTCTTAGAGAATACCATCTTTCTTGTCCCTTTTTCACTAAGTACAGTTTTGTGCTAGTATTCTTACCTGAAATGCTTTAGTTGGGTTATATAAGATATGAACCTTATCGTTTTCTTTTTTTTTCTGTCTGCGTGAATATTTGTATGCACTTTTCACAAAGACGTAGTGCAAAGAGACTGATCAACTGAAAAATAGGGGTTTCACAATTCAAAGAAGACATGTGATGTATAAAGAGATATTCACTTAATCGGCAAGTGACATATTGACAGATGAGTCCAGAGGTTCTATATCAGTTCGATATCTGTCAGAGTTATGCCAATTAAAATCAACATCAGAGGAGAATGTGATAATGAGGAACCCGCAATATTTCCGTCCCAAAATTCTGTTTTCAAACGATTCGCGATTGAACCACTTGTTTCCCTGGATAATTGTATTTATATATACCCCAACAGTTTTATATATATAAAATTGTGTTTTTCAAACTTTTTTTTTTTTTGAGATATCATATTTATTACTATGTACTCGTGTAGTTTAGGCAGCTATGTCTTTGTAGTATTGTGATTCTTGTGGACTAGTTCCCTTTTCGTTTACACAATATATCATTGTTTTTTATTCATTCAGTTCTATAGTAATCCAGATTGTTCGATATTGATAATACAGTGCCCCTTTTACAAAATGCTCCGCTTGTATTATTTCAGACATTACTTTTAGTGGTATTGCATATACGATTGCAAAATAAGCTACACATTTAAATTGAAATTGTAAACTACGCGTGTGTAAACATTTATTTTTTTCTGTATTATTTAAAAAATATATAAAAAAAGGTGCTATCACGAAAATCCTTTGGCATATTTTACTGAATAAACAATTATGATCCTTCAGTCCAAAAAAAAATGCCCTCTTATACAATTAACAGTTTTAGAATCCAATAAAAAATTTGAACTGATAAAAATATTTTGGAGATGTGCAAGAGAGATAGCGATCACAACCTTTGCCCTAGCAAGCTCGTACTTTCCAGATATTTTCATACGAAATTGCGTTTATATGAAAAGACAAGGTATGTTGATCCGGTTCTAAGATCTCTTATTTTGTCGATGTGAGCCGCAATTCATGATAAACTTTTCCATTTCTTGATTCTTATTCTATTCCCAATATCATCTCATTATAGTCATTTGAAAAGAAGATGGCTTGAAGTTCTTTTACCATAAAATATTCATTGGCAAATGCGCAATGGATCCTTTCTGTGAAGTTTATTTTCATTTATTATTATTTATTTAAAATAATATCGTAGCGATGGGCCAGTGATGAATACGAGCAGGCTATTTATAAACTTTATTATAAAACTATCTTACTCATTTGTCTCAAATTTACTTGGTAATCTTTGAGTTACATGCACGGTTTTTAAACAATATTTCGGTACAATTAGTTTGAATTATATTGAAGACTAATTGATTCGCGTGAACATTTCCTGAAAGTTAATGTTTGTACGCCACAGGAGTAGTTTCAGCAAGGGACACATGTATCCAGTGCACGTATTTCACCTTAGTAACCCCAACGCAAAATATATGTGAGATACCTAATTAGTGCCTAACCTGGGCGGCAGCTTAGCGTGGCCAACCTGATATCAGAGTAGGTTATGTATTGGTAAGCACATAGGTGTATGAGCGTTTCTTGCGAACCGCAGTTCTAAGGCGGATGGGGGATCCTGAAACAGCATTTATTCTGTATTTGTGTATCTGTATTACATATTCTATGTACTACAAGAGCCTAAGACGAGAAAAAATAAGTTGTTCACTCCAATTTTTGATTACTCTAATGAAAAATGTATACTTACTAGTCAAATTTCATGAGTCTGCCAAGTATAGGTAGGAGGAATAAAAAATGGCGGCTGTTTCAAAACATAAAAAAAAATAATTTTTTCATTTGGAGCTCTATATCTTTAAAACTACCAACATCACTACAAAATCAAAGAGAAACTAATTTAAAGTAGATTAAATTTTCTTAAATGTAAGCTCTAATTGAGATATTTACGTTCAATATTTCCCGAAATATAGCTTTTTAAAAAGCAACATTTCATAAAAAATGCAATGAAAAATCAGAAGTTAGTAAATTTATCTCAAAAACCATTCAACTTACAGATCTCTATAAGTACTAAAAAAAAATAAGAAATTAACATTTAGTGAATTTATTTTTTTAAATATCATAAAAACTACTACTCTCACGAAGATAAACGTCATAAACAACATCATAGAGTTTAATTAACTAGCTTTAAATTGAGTACTAATAGACATCTTTCCGTCGAATGGTTTATGAGATATAGATTTCTCAAAATAAATTCAACTACTGATTTTTCAGTACAATTTTTATTTTATACATTTTTTTCAAAACTCTATATCTCGAGAACTGTTTAATGTAAATAGATATGTTAGAGCTCATATTTTAGCAAATATCTCTTCTTTCAATGATGTTCTCCTAGTTGTTTTTAGTGTAGTAGGCAGTTTTAAAGATATGGAGTTCCGAATGAAAAATACATTTTGTTTTTAACGTTTTGAAACAACCGCCATTTTTCATTCCCCTAACTATACTTAGCAGACTCATCAAGTTTGACTTGTAATTATATATAGTTTTAATCAAAGTCATCAAAACTCTATTAAATAACTGCATTTTTTTCTCTTCGGCTCTTGTAGATATAATTAAACATCAAATTTCTTTTCCAAAGGTGTCATGTTAACCAATTTAGTAATTCGAGATACTCAGCTGGCATATAATGTATTTAAACCATAAAATAAGGTCAGGATAACATTATATTTATTATATTTTTTTTTGCAAAATAGGGAGATTTATGAAAGATAGCTTATGGACAAAAAGCACTATTAATTTTTTATATAAAATTCAAATTGAAAATACTGGGCTATGAGTTTAATTACGATTATTTAATTTATCATGTCATTCGAAATTACAGTCTAAGACTTATCTGGTTTGAATCCTTCTAGCGGCGGTTCTCTTTCTCTCTGGTTAACTGGTTGGCCCGGATACCTTTTTTTCGTTGTCTACCCTGCTGTAACTTCCTCAGAACTGTAGTTCTCTCGACCTGTGTCTTGAGACCTCTCTCACCAGAATCATCTATTCCATCTTCTCCTTGATGAAATTATTTCTTCCCATCTAATTTCTTTCCAGCCATTTCATTGGCTGATTGTATTTAGGGCGAGGACCAAAATTTTAATATGGAAAGGTGAGGTGGCATTCGATCTTTTAATCGCCAAATCCCTTTCATCTTTCCTCTGTTTATGACTCGGAGAGAAGAGTAGTGAGTGGAAGCCAATGAACCTGGCTGCTTACCTGCCGTTCGGTCCGGACACGGTGTTTTGACTGAAACGTTTGACTAAGTGTTGTTTTTTTGTTTTTTTTGTCTACCTGCCTATTTATGAGTCAGCAACTACCAATACTTAATACCCAGAATATCAATTTATACCATTTATTTTATTATATCATATATATTTACACCTTTTTGTATCGTAAACATTTGATTGCTCTGATATAACAAGAAGAAAAAAAAGCATATTAAAACGATTTGATTATACCTCAAAAAGTACATGATACTAAAATTAATAGTCACTACAAAAAAAAAGAAAACTCTCAATTACTCAGAAATTATTGGAGTCAGGAAAATTTATAAATTCCAACATCTCATGAGAATTCTTTCTCCTATGAAGTGGTAAGTTGTTAGGCTGAAATGAAATCTTGACCAATCAGCAGCTTGGTAATTGAAACTTATACATAAATGATTTCTCAATATTGCTAATTGCTGTGACTCGCATCAATAATACTCTGTGAGCTAAACTAATATAAGTTACACCAGCCAAAGTATGCCCGCAAACCAAGATACCTGGTTCCATAACTTTCAGCAGAAACTGGTGTAAAAAGGTATTGCAGCATAAATTTATACCTTATTTATTAAAAATCTTTTCTAAAGAAATACAATCGACTCCATTTATAAAACAATACTGATGTACAGTTGTGAAATCTAGGATGCAGAATCCTTTGCGAAAATATAACAAAAATACTTCTTCTTGGTTTATAAGAAGTCGTCTATTATGTCGCGAACAACGATTGAAATCAATAGATTAATCCATCAAAAAACGGTTTACAAATTTCCATTCCCATTTACCAGCAGTTAAAATTGCAGTGGTTAACGTAGGAAATGAGACATCTCGAAAAGTAAAGCCCAAGCCAATGCAAAAAATCGTACAACAAACTCTTTTTTTATTTATTTTATTTAATCTTTCTTTATCTCAAAGAATTTGTTTTTTCAAAAGTCTAACAATAAATTAAGTAACAGTAATTGCTTGACTTTGATAAAAATTAAATTATCTTTTCTTCCTTGATTTTTGTTATTGAATCTGATTATACTAATGTGAATAAATTTTATTCAATAGCTGTAAAACAATATTTACCTTACCATTCGGGGAACACTAGGGCTCATTACTTCAAGCTCATCACTAGTCATTAATTAAGGACGATCTAAAAAGATTAAGTATAAAGCACGAGTAATTTTCAAAATAGAAAATGAGTAATTTTTACTAATGTTTAGAATTAGCAGTACTTTTAAGTGAGTACTCAAGAAGTAATACTTTTGTTCTTATCATATTATTATTAGTAATCATAAATATTTAAATATTATTATTTTAATTTGTTTATAAATAAAGATTTACTAACGTTCTATTTATTTTTATAATTTTTGTTAGCTCAAATCTTTTTGGAGCCTTGCTTTGTCTTCCACATGATTGCGGAGGGAGGGGATAGCTTTGCTTAGAGTTCACAAGGCTGGATGTAAATATAGTATATAGGTACAAACGAAATTGAACAGGATTCAATACAAGAATAATCTAATTACATGTTTCAGTTGCACTATAATTACACTAAGAGAACCGTTAGATTGTCCAATATATAAACATTAGACACAATTACAACGACTGTAATTGTTTAAAGTAATTGCGATAACTTTTTGATATGAAATATTATTATGCAATAGCTTCCAATACGTTTTGATACTAATAAAATGTATTTGAACATGTTCTTTATGAGCAGAAATCCTAAAAGTTATTTTAAATAAATATCCAAGCGCGCGATCATAATATCGATTCTACATTTGTTTCCATCATTTTCGAAAACATAAATAAACCATTATATATTAATAAATCTATATGCCAGCGTGCAATCTTAAACTGGATATCATTTTCATATTTTAGAGCCCCTGTAAAACAGATTTTTTTCCCGTTTTGGTGTTGATTATTTGTATTGTAATTACAATTATTTGGAATTCTAGGGGGGGCCAATGTAATTGGAAATTGCAATTACTTGGGCTCAGCTTATAATTGTAATTGTGTTCACACAATCAAAATTATTTGTAATTGTAATGGTAATTACTATTCGCCTAACTCTTGGTACGAATGAGTCAGATGTATTTTTTTTTTTTATTTTTACTTAAAATTAATTTTCTTCATCCAGTATATAAATTATTTTGTTATATTACCTTTTTTATATGTATATTGTTACCATTTGATTTGATTTGATTATTAATTTTATATATTGTATGAATGAATACAATGGAACCATAGTACTTATTACCCTCGATTGCAGCAACTTGTATTATTATTCTTCATCAAAAATTTTAATGGAAAGTGTAATTATTCAAATTAGTTTATAAATAGGCAAATATAAGAGTAGTTTTGGAAACAAGCAAAAACTTATATCTATTGATATTTTTCTCACTTTGTAAATATTCATTGGTTTATTGTTGAGTGCCATTAGAAAAACAATGTCCAATGTTGTGGAAATAATATAACTCTTAAACTATTAGTAACAAAAATTTGAAGAAAAAAAATCCATGTAGGTGTCTTTTTAGGTAATATCTTATCTTAAAAAATATGAATTTTTTCTAGTTCACAGAAAAAAAAAAAAATCAGGTCCGAAGGGGTTAGTTTTTTTTTGTTAGGTGGGTTCTCACATACCAGAGAAAAAAAGCTTATGGAAGAAACTACAGTCACAAAAGTGCCATAAAGGAAAGAATATGGAGTGGGATAGAAGGGAAAGACTGATTGCTAAAATCTGAATCAGTCTATACAGTATAAACTGGACGCTCTCATACATGATTCAGGGCAACGTCTATGCCAAAACAGGCCGAAAGAAACAACTTAGAGAACTGGAGGCATAGAATATAAAACTGTAAAAAAAAAAAAAAAAGAAAAAAAAAAGCGAGTTCATCATGCAGCTTCCAGGCTCTTACATAACAATGAATATGTAAAATGAATACAGGCTGTTATAAACATACAACAAACAATATTGTTAGTAATTCAACTGTACAATTTCTCGATACTATTCTTATTGCAGAAGAAAATATATCCATCAGAGAAGTAGATCGAGTACTGCCGCGAAAAATATGAAACAGTATTTGCCTGAGGCTATATTAAATACAGGTTATTTCCCTATATATCGAACTTCTACGCATCAATTTTTTTTTGTTCCGGAGCATTAAATATTTATTAAGGTGGGATTGGACTACCCTCTAGTGGAAGGTAAAGAGCCGGGCTATCAACTTACGCTGTAATAGAAATTGTATTGTGTTTTATCAGTATTCCATTGAATCTTTAGTCGGTAGGCTCTTCTCAGCCTCTATAAACTGAGGAATGAACCCTCAAGTTTGGAAGGAAAACCTGGCAATTCTACGTAGTTTCAGTCCACGTAACCTGTTGATAACCTGAAGATACATAGGTTATCAGTATATATTTGTTTTTCAATGAAACTGTCAAAATAAGCCATATAATAGAAAAAAAAAGAAAATTAAAATATGCAGTGAAAATATATTTGTTATAAGATAGCTAAACTATACTACTAATAAACTACAATAAGACTAAATTAAGAAATACACTAATTCTTTGCAATTAAGAAACAATAAGTACGTAAATGTGCTAAAAATATGTATGCTTGTGGATAAAAACATGCGCGATGCTTTTTAAACCAGCATAAAGACTTAACAGAAACTTAAAACTATTTAAAAAAATAAAGTTTGCAATAATTACATTTCAAAATTAACTGACATTAAAAAAAAATATACTAATGTATTTGTTTACATCGGGACCTATCCGATTAGTGTGGAACAAGGTGGTTTGAATCATGAGATATTTTATCTTCAAACCAGGACAATTCTATTTCTCTTAAATCAAGTGTTAATCCCAGGAGGGGCAACTTGGATTAGTGTATTAGTAATTATGAAAACTGAAATATAATAAACCAATTAAATAGAGCTTTGGATGGTCTCACTCAGTATGTTTATCTGTTATTTAGTTTATCTGGGTGACTATGTTGGAAGTCTCTCTGTTGCGGTCACATCTGCGTTCCTAGTCGCTTCCCTCGTCCAGGTTGAGTGGTGGGTGAAAACGTTGCTTCTCCCTCAGAGGTTGGCCAGCTAGTCATCAGCTATAGTAGAACGGTGCAAGTTCTATCTTGCATACCACGATACACAATATCAGGCGGTATCGCAGTCGCGGTGTCTTCGGGGTCTTCCGGTGTACGGAGCAAGCGGGGGCATCAGAAAATGAGACCCCTGACCCTGACTTTATATAAAATCAAAAAAGAGCCGAAAATATGGGACTATGTAAATCCGACAATAGGAATTTTGCTAATGTAATAAAGAGAAAAATTGACAAAAATGTAGTTATGATAAATAATTTTTTAAATGCTTGAACTGAGTAAAGGAAGGTTACAAGCAAGGTTTTTGATAAAAGTGTATTAATAGTGTTTGAAGAGAAATAATTTTGACTGTGGTTTTTAATGGATATTTGACTTATTAGGTAATTAAACATATGTGGGATATACTTATTAACAAAAAATAATTTTACCTAATGTTTTAATGTTTTCATAGATATAAATGTTTTGACCTGGGCAGAATAGCCTGTATGAAGTTTTTAGAGTGGTTAAATTATATGTTTCATAGTGAATTGAGGTAAGGTAAATTATAAATAATAATGTTAAGTATTTAAATTGGTTGTAGGATCATACATATAATGGAAACTTTTTGTAGTAGGTTGTCCCTGAAGATGGCCGAATTGGCCGAAACGTTGGACGTGTAAAAGAAATAAAAGTTTTGAGACTATAATTGGATAGTGTTTTGAATTATTTATTAAAAAATTACCAGTCTCAAGAAAAAAAAAAAAAAGAAAAAAAAATAAATAAAAAAATAATTTTAAGATTATAAATATTAGTCATATTTTGACCTGCGATTAATTACAGGTATGTTACTAATTTTTTTTATATGCGAAACCTAACCTTCTAGCTTTTAAAGTTTTTTTTAGAATTATAAAATGATCTTTCTACTTCATCGAAATACAGTATAAAAATAAATATTTACTTACTGGAAAATATTGGTGCGTGGTTAACGTCGCGCAAGTCTCAGTTTCATTACAAGGTGCAGACCAACAGCAGTAAGCTACCTAAAATAGTTTTCAGTTGCCATGGTGATCCCTGTTAAAGGTTGTTACGACTCCTAGTGCAAGTGACATAAGACGTAATACAACGCTCAATTAATTGCCTTTTAACTAATTTCCGCTTAATTAAAGATTCAATGTGAATTGTTGGACTATTAATGTTAAAAATAAAATCGAAATACAAACAAATAATAATAATGAATTACGGAAATATTATAATTAGTACGAGCTGTTAACAAAACATGTTTGGAGCTTCTTGAGGGAAAAAGGGCAGTCATTACTAAACAGTATCAAATAAGGTTATCGCAACGAAAGGGGAGAAAAAGTTTTACGGCGAAATCCACTAAAGAAATAAATTGTTCCTCAAAGGCACATTAAAAAAAAAAAAGAAGAAGAAAAAGAAAGAAGAAGAAATCTCAGGGTCAGAAAATAACTTGAACGAATTATTAAAATACCGATTCAGCTCAAAATTTTCTTTTTAGCACTAAGACCACAAAATGTTAGCACATCTTTTTCAGGAATATTTATAATAATTATATTTTAGTAGCTTATTTTCAATGAAATATTTTTTTCAGATAGATAAACTGCTTTTATTAAGAAATAATACATCATGTTACACTCAAGGGCTATATAAATTAGTACTATGTGTAACAATTCATAACACATTGACAGAAAATATAAATAAACCCAAAGGTTCAATGCCGACTATACCAACAGATTTTGCTATACTCCCTCGAACTCTATCAAAATTCTCAATATCGGAACTAATTCAAGGCTGTTAACACCTGTCAGATTAGCGCCGGATAAATGTTACAATTAAACTAAAACAACGCGATTTTCTTTTTATTACTCTCATTTCATTTATTTATTTTTATATTTTAGGCACACTGAAAAATATTTGACTGTGTATTTTCTTACCTCTTTGAATCTCAGTAACTTATTTGATTAAATGATTAAATTTGTCTACTTGTATGTGTGTGTATCTATATATGTGTGTTTAATTATAAGTTAAGGTATGAGTCAGATATTCCTTCGATGTCGACTGACTGAGTAAATCAGCTGATCAAATATAAATATATATATGTGTGTGTGTGTGTGTGTGTGTGTGTGTGTGTGTGTGTATATATAGATAGATAGATACATAGATAGATAGATAGATAGATAGAAGCCAGATTTTTACAGCAGACCAAGCTTATTTCTTTTTTCTCCTTTTCTTTTTTAGTTTTGCTCTTGCCGATACTTAAGTTATGTATATAATTTGCTTAGATATACTTAGACCCTTATTTTTGCCGTATTCTTATATCATTTTATATCCTTCTGTTCCACTTAAGCTTAATGCTCCTTTTTTTTTTTGTACTCCTTATATTAGAAATCAGGTAACCCGATTGTATGTATATTTTGTAATTATATATTTTATTATTATTTTTAATCAAGTTCACTCCATACTTATTATGAATTCATTATCTTATTATTATTCGCTCATTAATTGCAAATTCGTATAATTATTGTTCACTTCATAAGTTCCTTCCATTAGTTTTTTTTTTTTACTTTATTTTCATTTTAGTATTTTGTATTTTGTTAATTGAATTATTAGTGTAGCTAGAAATAAATTCATATTGTACTATTCTAGCTAATAAATCGTAGCAGTCACCACAGTGCCCTAATTAACAAAAGTTAATTACAAAACTAACTCATATTTCATTTATATTTATGATTTCTGTTTGTTATTTTAGCACCGACCCATAGATGTTGTAATCTGGTCGGACCATATTAGTCGTACTGTTTGTTATTAATAAATAAATACATTTAAAAACAATTTATGAATTTCAAGGAAGAAGAAATGAGGGGAAAACGACCCCCGCTGTGGAAAGCACAATATTATTCCAGATTATATACTATTTAGTTTCACTGACGAAACGGAAAATTTAGTTTGGTCCAGCCATTTATCCATTTCCAGATCTATCACATACATCAGAAATTATATTATATGATAGAAATAAAAAACCTAAAACATCTAAACAGGTTCGCATCGTTTCATTAATTTTCTTTTGGGAAGTTACATTATCACCTATATTTCAAGGTTTGATAGTAAATTTTATAATTTGAGCCCTTTAAGGCGTAACTCCATGCTCCAAAAAAATCTAGTTAGCTAACTTAATAGTTACATTTTTAAATTATATTTTCATTCCTAAGCAAATTGTTACTAATATATTTACAATCATTAATATTTTGTAACACGAAAATTTGCTAGTTAATGAAATAACGAAAAAAATCATTTTGAAAGTGGCGTAACTCCCATTTTGAAAATATTATGCAATAAAGTTTATAACAAAAGCTAAGTTTAATTTTATATTAAAATATAAGCTGTTAAATTATATATTTTCTGTCAATTTGTTATACAATTTAATTTCGAATTTCACTCATGAAAGGTGTTTCAGTTGCTGAGAATTTTTAGTTATTTCTACAGTTATCTTTAGTTGTTATTGTTTAAATTTGGATTACTTAGTCTGTACTTTACTTATTGTATTATATTTGGAAAATACCGTCGGTGAAAAGAGTAAACTAGTTGAAAAATGGCGGATGACAAAAAAAACTTTACTGCAACCAATGAACGGTTAGTGGATCCTGAACAACAGCTGTGCAAGTGGCTAATTTGTTCAAGAACACGCTCAAACCACCAGGTTTTTCCTCAATAGATGGAACCCACTTTATAGAGACTGAGTGGGCCCCAGAAGGGCTCCCGAACTAATAATTATCACAGGCGGATTCAAACCCGGCCTCGGGAGTTGGTATCATGGTGCTCACTATACGCATATAAAAAAAATCAAAATTTCTTATTTTATAAAATTTTCATCCTTACAGAAAAATAAGCTATTTATGTTTAGTACTAAGAATTAATTCTTCTATAAATTGCCAACATGTAGAAACATAGTAAATTACAATTTTTTGACTGTGTGTCAATTAAATATTGTCCTCGTAGTAGGCTGTGTTGAAGAATGCGATCAATAAACGTCTTCAATAATTTATTATAATGAGAATCCTTGTCCATTGTAGAGCGCGTGTTCGTGTGCGTCGCCTCCCTCCCCTTTGTAATACTTTAATACGGGGAAAATAGTTTCGAAACCTTACAAGCAGGCATATTTTTTTCTTTTTATTCAGTAAAGCATACATATGTTGATGAATGTTGTTATTAGTAAATAAATACTGATTTACTGAAGGTGGAGAAATGTTTCAAACCGTCAGAGTAATGTCTTATCTTTAAAATGCGAATTAAAGAATTATTCTTAACAAAAAAAGAAAAGAAATAAAATAGTGCCGACCATTCCGGATATAATAATAACAATGATAATAATAGTTTTCATTTATTTTTCAGATATAATCTTTAAACAAAAAAAAAATGAAATCATAAAAATTTTAAATATAGAATAAAACTAAAGTTATTAGTAAAATATATTTATTTAGAAAATAAATATACACATATATTCCAATTTACTCCATAATTCTCAGCCATTTGTTGACTTTTGTCCTAGATATTCCAAGAAATTCCTTATTTTGTCTCCCTATCCTACTTACTTTTCCTCCCGTTCTTTTGAAGTCCGAAGTGACCTTTTAACCTATCTTCCGGTGTCCATTCCGGTAATGTTCCTTGTCCATTTCCGCTTCCGATCCAGAAATGCTCTTGTGATGTCTCCTGTACAAGGTGATATGCACCAAACCTACACTATTCTTTGGTAATTTATACATATTTTAGACAGAATTTAATTTATGAGATGATTAGGAGAACGGTGGCTTAAAGGTGGAAAAAATAAATATTTTCAATGTACTGGGAATGTCGTTCTATAGATTCGATAAATTGATTAAATAAGTCTATACAACCACAACCCATGAACAGTGAGGGGTGGAGTACTTTAAAAGGATACACTGTTACTAGACCAACAGTTGGGCAAGGAGGTGATTTGGTCAAAATCACGCTCAACCACCAGGTTTTTCCCCAATTATGGGTACCCAGTTCATGAGGCAAGGTGGACCCCGAAGAGCTCCCGAACCTATAGAGTTGACTCGGCTAAAGTAACAGAATAAATAATTACCTGTTACAGCCGGATTCGAACCTGTGAGGTAAATGGTTGTTGATAATGTCATCAACAACCATTATGAAGGTAATGACGAAAGCTTATATGACTGATAAATAGATTATTTTCCTTACAAAATTACTATTTTCATCGGAAATATTTCAGTATTTTTTTTAATTGATAGGTTTATTTATTGATAGATATTACAATCTGCCACAAAAAAAAAAAAATGAAATAAAATAAAAAAAACTCTTAAAATATATACAAACAAAAGAATAGACAAGCGAACATAATCAGACTATCTGTATGAAAAATAAATAAATAAAATAACATAATGATAAAATAATATATACAATATTTACAGAATCGACCTGAGGATCCCTGAGCCCACTCTATCCCCCACGTGTGAGGGGTAGAGCAGAGCTCAAGAGATCCCAGCGCATCCCTCTCGCCGCATCACTGGTAATGAGCCAGTGGAGGCTGAGCAAGTGCGCTAAAGCCGCAAACACTCAACTTGAGTGGAGAATCTGACCATTGCCAGAACTCCAATTGTCCATTTTTTATTTTAATAAGTCCCTTGGCCACTGCCGTTTCAACCTTCTAGGTGGGCTGTAGGGATTGGTGGAACTAGATAAGGTTTGAACCAAAGGATTAGGATGGTTGGAAAGGTTTATATGGAATTTTATTTCAATATTTAAACTTGTAACTTATTGGAGTTCTATGAATGGGTAGATTCTTCTCATGTTTGTATCATGTCACTATGACACCTACAACAAATTTACTTGTTGTATATATTTTTATACAGTTGTAAATAACAATAAATAAATTATTTAAAAAAACAACTTATAACTACCGTTCCAAAACCCGTTATAAAATAATGTTTTATTTTCAAGGAAAAAAGTTGTTATTATTCCTACTCAGTTTTTTGAATCCGATTTTCCTTTATGACAACAATAGCGTTTACATGAAATGAAAGTATTAGTGGTCGTTCAGTGAGCATTTTTTTGCTCTGTGTTATTTAATCAACGTTCTGCATTAATAAAAAGAGGAACAGGAAAGAAAGAAAAATAAAAGTAAGGAATTTAATAACAAATAACTGTTATATTCTGAAAGAGGAAGGGATCAGGAGAAGAATTACTTATTGAGCTAAAGCAGGTGACGTGGTTTGCGGTTTTGTGGTGGCTAACTCAGGCAGAGATGGACAGATGGTGCACTTTGTATCTCTTTCAAAACTGCAATTTTCATAACAGAATTGGAAATGATTAGCACTTCGCTATTTTCTTAATCTGATACATTTAAAAGAACTTTATCTGATTGTAATGCATTTTTAAATAATTAGGGCTGAAATTTAACAATATTTAAATCATTAAACGGTTCAAAGTGATCCAAAAGTATTGAAATAAATAAAAGCATAAACTATCAAATAGAGTTATAATAAATTCTGAAGATAGTTGCACACGTTTTGTTGAGGCCGATTCGTCAACTGAAGCTGCTAATCGTTTCCTCAATTTAAAATTGAGATGAATATTCATCAATTAGTCTTTTTTAAAAGAGTCTACAAATTTTAGACTGAACTTCAATCAATGTTTTTACAGAATACTCTAGTATTTCCGAGAAAATTTCGACTGATCCAAATATTTTTTTAAGGATTGAAACATTTTTTTTGTAATCAGGATAGAGAGAGAGAAAGAAATACTTTATTCATTCATGCTGCCCAAATACATCGGGTTGCCACATTACACAGCATCCTGATCAATCCGTCACTGGACAAATATAAGTTACATATTTTTACATGATATAATATAATAGATAGATAACATTTTTTTTTTCTTCCACAGTTTTCTTTTACTTTTCTTTTACAATTAATACCAGTCTACAAACTAACTACAAGTTTTTCGATCTATTCCTTTTTTTTTTTCTTTCCCTTCTATTTCACAACCCCTATTTCATTTGATCAACAAATTCCCCTATATAACAAATATTAAAATATTTAAAATAATAACTAAAACAACAAATAAGATATGCGATGAGACATGCATGCCATCCCACTTCTGGATAAACTCCCATACTCATTAATTTCCATGCATGTGGTGGTCTATGATTCCCAGGGAGTCCAGTATTATATTTTCTGTCAACTTAGCCACGTCCTGGACATCGACCCCGAGCTCCTCCATGAAGCTCCTAGTTGTGCTGGGAATCGTTCCACGGGCTCCGAACCAGAGGCCTCTCACGTTGAAGTCTCGTTCTCCGAAGCCCTCACGGGGGGCTAAAACTATAAAACTATTTTTCATTGGTTAATGTTCACATCAAACTCAACTGAACTTTTGTTAGTTTTATTTCAATGACCAATGACAAGATAAATTGCTGGAAAACAGTTATCATTGTCACTGTGATAGTCATTCATTTCGGCTGCATTCCTAAGTTCCAAAATAGATGCTCATTCACGATAAAAGTTGTTCTTTTTCGTTTTCGAACGTTCCCAAGAACCATAGGAGTCAACATCAACCAGATCCCAGCACTCGGTATTTTTTGGCCCATTTTTTTTTACTATTTATTTGGTCGGAATCGACGTGCAATTTCCTGTATTTGTGAGGACTCCAAGTCGTTTGTCCGTTCTAGAGTGATAAGAGAAACATTATTAATATATACTGTATGGCAATCTGTAGATTTACGACGAAGAGTAAAGTTTATTTTTTGGAGTTTGCTGGAATCCTCTAATTTCGGCACCATTTTTTGAAGGTTGTGAGAGATTGGAGAGTTTAGGATGCAATTACAGGGTTATTATCTGCGAGAAATCATGTGTCGTCAGAATACGTGGAGAGGGTACTACTAATAGGATTGGTTGGGATTTCAGCTCTATAGACGGTGTAGAGGGTGAGACGGAGGATGCTACCTTGAGGAACACCAGCAGACTGAGAGGAGAGGAATGAATAGTTTAGTTGAAGTTTACTTTGTATGATCTATCAGTGAGATGTAAGATGACAAAGTATGTAGGGGGTAGGAATTTACGGAGTTTGTAAAGCAGTCCCGGGTGCCAGACTTCGTCAAAAGCCTGTCCTATATCGAAAAAAGATTCTCAAGCACTACATTCCGCGCTCCAAAGAAGGCGAGACAACCTTCACTACACGATTACATTGCTGGATAATGGAGTGGGATGTTCGGAATCCAAACTGGTGATCAGGGATTATATGATTGGATTCAAGGATGAGATTTAGGCGTTTCAACATGAGTATAGGCGATTCTTCTCTTGAATTTCCCCTAGAGGGAAAAATTTACCGTTTGTGTAGTATCACAAACAACGAGTAAGTGTTGAAATAGTCGGAATTGACGTGCAGTTTCCTTTTTTTTCAGTCTTGCGTGAAGATTCCATGTCAGTCGTTTTTGTAGATGTATTCCAAGTTTTTGTAGATGTAGCGGATCAGTTGGACAGGATTAAGAGTAATACTATTGATGGATACTGTAGGATCATTTTTTTTTTAATTTGTTCCTTTCTTGAATTCATTTTTTTCATTATCATATATTTATACCAAACTGAATATACACATTTCTCTGATCAATATTTCATCCCTTAAAATTTCTCGTAAGTATAGCCTGGAAAATCGGCTCGTAAGAAAAAAAATAAACTCAATATTTTGTTTTTTTTTAAGTCACTCCGATTGAATGAAATATAATCTTGAAATCCACTTTCCAATTACCCATCATTTCTTGCGTCATTCCATCCATTAAAATGAAAAACAACGAAGCAAATTTTAATTCCAACTCCAAGCTTGAATTTAAATTGATAGAATACTGCTAAATCAGCAAGGGAATTACTGTATAAATTAAATCCTTTTAATCAAAGGAACTTTAATCTTGCATTCAGTTTTCGACAGGGTTGGCAAATATTAATACAGAGCAAAGCAATCATACTAATTGTAAGGATAAGTCTATTAAGACCAAGTATAAACGATAAAATAAAAACAAAAAATACTTTTCAACAGAATTAACTTGTATTTTCGAATATATAGGTAAATTATTTTTAATAATACATAAATGAGCATATTAAAAATAATTTAAATATGATTTAATATTCGGTTTTTCGGTTGGCTCTACAGACTTTGTAGGTCTTTTGTGTTTCCTTAACATTCTTAAGTTTTGCAAGCAATCACGTTTTGAACATATTAAATTCATTTTTCGACTTTTGGCCTTCAATCTGAACCAACGTGCCATTGAGGATCAAAAAGAGATCATGAAAGTTTTAAAGGAGCTTTGAAAATTGCTCTATTGCGTTTTTTAAGGATATCCATTATAAACTTCAAGTTGGATATCCTAAACGTTTCTGTCGAGACCCTTTTTTTGGTCCCCATAAATCCAGACAATCATGATTTTGTCTGCCTTAAAGACTGTATACCAAAGCCATAATTTAAATTATTTTTAACTGTTCTGATCTCTATATTGCATTTATGCAACAATATAATGTGAAAAAAAATAATTTATAC
>NW_027113381.1:264929-272687 GCF_000696795.3 Halyomorpha halys
TAAATCGACCAACTCTATAATTGTCTGTTTGAAAGTCAGATAAGCAAGACTACCTCGGAGGGCAGGAGTGGAAGATATCACGCCGTTTTTCAGTATATATAAAACAAAACATATACTTCAGACTTATTTTAAAGTGTACTGAACCAATATATATTTAAGTTTGAAAAACAAAAGTCTAACTAGGGATAGTATGCTGTTTGTACTACAGCAGAACATACCTAGCATGCTAACCCAGCCCAAAACATTTTGGCAGTATCCCTTTTACAATCAGATCTATCTATCTATAGAAGGAAAGGGACGCACAGACTATATACCTTACAGACCCCAAAATATATTTTACCGTATTATAATTCAGCTGAACTTGTTTTATTCCAATAATCTGATTTATTGACTAAGGAAAGTCAACTCTATTGTAAATATACGTCAATATTAACATATTTTCCCCTCAAAACCAACACTTTTATTTTTGATATATTAAGTGAACATCAAAACATTACTACAATATAATAATATATTTCAATATTTGTTTTTTCAGCTACAAAAGTCCTGCATTATACATGAATTTATAATATACATGGCCTATCGGAATTATGTATCTCATCTTCAACTTTTTTTTATTACTAAGTGCTCTCTTCTTCATTATTTCTTGAGCTATCGTTAAAATAATTTAACAGTTCATTTTATACTTGTGATGGCAAGTTGTTTATCTAAATGTTTTAATATTTTTTTTATATTATTTAATTCATTTTAACATTGTACGTAAATGATAATGATCAACCAGTCACTTAATTCCATGCGAAATGCTGAAATATTAAATAAGACGTGGATTTGAATTCCAACGGAAAATAAGAGATCTCTTCCAAATGCAAACGATTTTATGCACTGTCTGTTCTTCTGATCTTCTGGAATTAGTAGCAAACAATGGGAGCTAAAAAAAAAAGAAAAAAAAAATCATTAAGTCTAGTTACTCGTTACTCTAAAAGGGAGCCTTCTGTTTCTGTATTATTTAGCAGACAGCCTCTTTTTTTAGCAATTAACTCTCTAGAACGCTATATGTTAATGCAATAGGAGTTTCCATGCATCTCTAATTTAAAAAATAATTACCTTTATAAATGTACAATATTGGATTTGAAAGAAATAAAATTCTTATTTAATAATTGTAAGAAACTATGCATATGAATTATTACTTAATTCACAAATTCTTTAGAATAATCATTAATTTATCAACTATAAATGTATATATAATTCTATTCGTTTTCTTTTCTGGAATTTATACCCTTTATTTCACTTCTTAATCCCTTATATATTTATTATATATAATATTTACAATCAACATACAGTTACAATAAACAAATTTCTCATTTCATTTTAATTTTTACACATTTACATACAAATAATTCAATATTTAACAATACATTCATCCACTTCAATAATTTTTAACCATTTACAAATCTAAAATGCTTTGAGATTAGATCAAAATAGAACAAATACTAAAACCATTAAAATATTCATGCCAAGACAGCATAGGAAATAACCACAAGTTCAATTGTAAAGCACCTGTGATGAAAGAATGAAAAAATTACCAAAAAATATAAACTTAGAAATAATTTTTTTTTTGTTATATTTTTTATGTCCACCTTCTTAGTCTTTTTTGACAAACGAGGGATTATCTAAAGGTTGCCATACTATTCTAACTATGGTGAGGGGTCAAGTTTTCATTTCGTGTGACAACCAAAAAAATAAAAGTCGACCCTTAGGCTGGTTTCGAACCTGTGGTGTTGCAGTCACAAACCAGTCAAAGTAGGTACTTTAACTCGCTCCGCCACGAGCGCCCCGTTTATAAATAATCGTAACATTATTTCTTTAAGTAGAAGAAATTAAAATTATTCTAGAGTAAAATTATCTGCAAAAGAAAAACGTTTACCACTCCCTACGTAGGTCTAATAACGCATTTTTTTTTCTCAAAATGGGCATCATTTTTGTTTTAATACGAAGTTTATACCAAATAATCCCTAAAACTTACTAACAGCTTAGTTGTGCAAATTAGTAAAATTGAAATGATAAAATTTTGCAAAGTATGGTATTTAACAAGCATATGGATGTATATATTAGTTTGGATTTTAAAGTAATCCTATTGCTATTCGACTGAAGGTTCAAGGGCGAGTTTACTCTGCTACAATTACTTACGTTTTACCTAGCAGCCTATTGGTGATAAATGAGTTTTAATTTTTTTTTTTATTATTCAGTTTCTTAAGTCCAATATGTATTTTATTGTTTCTAGAATCTTTGACTCGACATGTTAATTCAGTCAAATTATACACCCATGCCTGTAAAACGTCATGTAATTTTATTTTATTTTTTATTATGTTTAAGAGTATTTATTCTACTCACTGAATAATTCATCACCTTAATTCTTTAACATTTCCTTTGCGAAGACTTATAATAAATGTGCCTTTCACTGTTGTCTAAATTTCAAACGATTCGATAAATAGAAACGAATCGTTTGCATTAAAAAATATTTATCAAATTTAACATTCGTATGAAAAACTTGAAAAATACAATAAAGCTCTCCTTTTTAACTCACTCCCAAAAATAATAACTTTTCTTTTAAAAGAAACAACTTCCTCAAGAAGCGAAAACGCAATATCTGTCATATTGATATCTTCAATACCATGCGAGTGACTCGGAACCTCTTTCCCTGAGGAAGTACGGGGAAATATGGCACTTAGCTACATTCCTCCTGGAGGGTGGCCGAAGTGTGTTACCTCCATAAACCGGGAAAAGAATCTCATGACAATCCTAAGGCCTATACCCCTGACATCAAACGGCTCTTCATCACTTAGTTTCCAGGGTTGTGAAATCCCTAATTTATAAGGTGACCATGACTGGCTTTTTCGCCAGATACCTTTGACCCCATGTATGTCCAAAAATAAAAAGACATATTTGTATTGTCGGTATAGATCTGGGGAAAACTAGTGAACGATAAAATAACAGAGTTAAGCAATAATGAATAGAAAATCCATAAACTGATCATGAATGTCAGACTAATTAACGTCATTTAAGCCCTGTCGAACTATTTTAATTAGGATAATACCTAGCTGATATGAACCCTTATAGAGGCGGAAGCCGATATATTGGCCTTTGCAGTGATAGCGCCGATATATCGCCCCTCGCCTTGTAGCGCTTTACTATTCGCATTGAGAGAGAACTCCATTTGAAAATAAATTTATAATACGCTATAAATGGTCCGATTTCATTATGAGATAAATTTTTAAAAAATAGTTCTTCAACAACAATGTAAAAAAAAAAGTTTTGGAAGACATAATCCGTGGCTTACCATGTACCTAAAAGTTATTCTTTTTATGATTATGTAATATTATTTATATTGTTACAAAATATATTGGAAATTCAATTATATTTTTTAATAAATGATCTATATAAAGTTATGATAAAAAGATGACTTATCGTAGGCATAAATGCGTTTTGTAAGAGAAAATTCAATTTTGATTTTCTTTATGATTATTTATACCTTTTGTTATTTACATAATGTTCAATGAATATAGAAAAATTAGTGCCATTGTTTTATTCTCTATTTCTCCCTTAATACACTGCTTTTTGAATTATGTAAATATTCTTTTTTGTTTGGTTTTTATGAGCCTTTTTCTAAACCCTAGTAAAACCGTGAAATTTGGCCGGTTATCTTCGCATAGGAACCTCTTTTTCGCACAGAGAGGTTTAAAGACTCTGCACTGAAAGAGCTAAAGACCATTTAATTGTATACTGGCACTCCGAGTTTAATCAAAATTGTTAGTCGTTTTCGAGAACATCAAAAAATGTGAAAAATCGATTCAAGAAAGCAGCACTTCCGGTCGGTCGATTTATTGATAAAGTTACTTTTTTTGTAACTTGATTGTATTGATCCCTGGCATAAGTTTGAATTTTAGTTTCGTACTACTTTTAGAGTTTCAGCTAGACTGATGACTGAAAACTCAAATTCGAAATTTTTCGTGATCGCACTACTTCCCCTTACTATCTATTCCATATCTGGAATAGTGAAAGTAACAAGTGCTATCCTTTATGTGTAGAGTATTCGTTGTAGTGCTACTACTATGTCGTTTGAACAAGTCACTGTCATAATAGTTTTCAGTAAAGCACATACTTATTCTAACTACTTTACAGCTGTATATCTCAGCGAATAAATGAAATTAAAAAAAAAAAGACTAATTCTTTATGGCAATTTCAATTTTTTTTCCGCCTCCTTATCGAGCAGTTCGACCCAGTTCGAAATACCTTCAGAAGTTATCCGTTAACGAAAAACATATTATTCATTTATGCATATTCAACTGTGAATAATTTACTCGAAGCAGTCCGCAAATTCATACTTCCATCGTTTATTTCAGAAAGGTGAGGTCTAAGTAAACCTCCCCCTAGGTTGTAAAAAGGTTGGCCTTATATTTGCGTTCCGTGTTTGAAACTTCTTTCATAAACATTTTACGGCCAGGGCAGTTGCTCCGTCCGGTCTAATAATAAAACTACAGCTCGCCTTAGGATCAACCATCTTTTCGTAAACTGTAGCACGAGGAAAAATCTTTTTTTGTCTCGAGGAAAAAATTGATGGTTTTTCTTACCTTCAAACTTTTGTTAATGACTGATTAATTATTATTATATACATAAATTAATGGATATATATTACAGATACATTTATTACGTATTTTAAAGATCCCTTGAAAATTCTTTTGGCATGTCGGACCTTTGTCAGTCTGACGTTAAAACCATGAGGGACAACCTAAACTACCAATTATTATCAGGTATAGTGATTTACCTTTTTCAGTAAAACCATCACAAACTAATATAATCATGTATATATAAAGCATCAAGTTTACTTTTTTTATATGTGATGATAGAAACAATAATGTGTTGCTCTGTAAACAAAGTATTATTTCAACATTTTTATCAATCAAAAATATAAGCTATACTCACTACGCGATTTAAAATTACTCAACCAGTAAACAAAGAAACGACATTAAAAGGGTATTCATCGAGTCATTCCTTTTTTACTATATAAATAACATAACCGAACATTGCTTAACAACACAACCTTAACAAAACAAGGCTTTCACACTCTCTGTCGGCACTCTCCCACACTATAGTCTGACTAGTGCTGAAGCGGTAAACTTGAAATTGAAAACTAAAGATATTCATTTTCTTTAAACACTCGCACATATATAATTTCTGCGTTTTCGCGATAAAAAAAAATGAGAAAAACGGACAACAAAGAATACTATAAGAATAGAGGAGATTCAACAGACAGGCTGCTTTATTGATTTTTGAAATCCTCATTACATACATATTCACAATATTTACAGACGTGGCTTAGGGATTACAACTGATAAAACACCTCATCAGACTTTCCGCCATCCTCGCAACTTCGTATTTCCCTGTTTCGAAAGTAAAAGCAGTTTTGCGTTGGTCCTAGGGGTGCGTACGAATTTGGCGCTACTCTGTTTTCAAGCCTATGGAGCTAAAGATTGTCGACCTCCCCCTCCTAGCCTGTCAATAGTATCCTCAAACCTCGGTATTGCATACTTCTCATCGAGCTTACTTATTATTTACTATGTCAATCTGTGGAATCCGTATCAATCGGCAATCCATCTTTCTTCACTATCTCCTTTGCCAAATGTATCTTGGTACAAGAGCATCCATCCCCATATAAGGGCATGTGCCCTTGTACCTGGTCTGCATCCAACTTTAGAAAAATATTCGATTCCCGGTCTCTCAGGTGAATCATTCGTATACATGCTTCAATAAATAATAATAATAATAAAGAAAACTACTGCAAATACGAAAAAGAGAGAAAAATTGAAATGCAAAAATGATTCACAGTACTTCACGTTTTTTCTGTCTCTAAAAATCCCGGGTTTCGGCCCCACTTTTTGCGATCAAAAACTCAAGGATTTAACTGAAAAACTACTTTATTCCTGATTTTGTATGTGTGTGAAAAGTTGCTTTGATTCCTGTAATCCTCTATACATTTTCACATACACATTCAAACAGCATATCACTAAGCAAGTGTTTCAGTCCAGTATTAAAGTAGATATTACAACCTATCAAGGAATACTGAATACATGTGTGAATCTCTAAGTACCTTATAGGTGATTCTTATAAAGCACAACATCAATCATTTACGCCACATCAGTTCCCAGTTCACCAAAATCAGCTTACCAGTAAACATATGAATCATCATAGCAAGGCATCAAATGATAAAGAGAGGCTCAGTGGATCTACCGATGATACTCAGTGTCATGATCATAGAAGAACCTCATAGATGGAAGAGGAAAAAACTCTTGATGGATAGAAACAGTGATAGTGAACTACTTTCAATAAAAAATATTTTCTTGCCTTTCTAGGAAAGTTTTTTTCCGGATATCATTAGTAAAATCTCATTGGATGCTGTACTATAAGTTCATCGTAAGAGCGGTGTTAGATTATTTTAAAAATTTTTGAAGATCAAACAGGTGATAACAATATTTTTTTTATTACATTCGAAAGTCAATAACTTCTATTGTACTGTGTAATCGCAAAACGATCAGTTTTTAACATTTTTCCAAGTTCTATTTACCCAGGAGTAACTTGATACATTTAATTTAATTGATTATCCTGGCTGTAAATCGGATTCGAGAGCAACACTTTGATTCAACTTACGGAAATGAAATTTACCGAGCGGGTTGAATTCGAATTGTGTTCTGGACTTATTCAAGCCCTTGGAATTGCTAAGTGGGACACAGGGCATTGGCCAAATCACAGCACCCTTCCTCGTGATTCATCAGGCTCTTCCCAACTGACCAGGAATTTTCTCCTTACCTCATCTTGGAATCGACCCCTCCTTTCTTCCAGTGTGCAAATAGACGATTATAGAAATCATTTTCGTAGAATGATCGAATAAATATTAACACAATGAATATTTTTCTAATAACCCCATCCAGATACAGAAAGAGTTGTTTATTTTAAATATTTTTCCTCAAATCCGAAATATCAGGATTTTAGAAAACTATTATACCTCCTTAAGCCATTCAAGTATGAAGTATTGAGTGTAATATTTGTACCGAAGAAAAATAATTCGACTTGAAATTACCACAAAACGCTTCATGCATCTGCTAGGTACAGTCCAACTGATACTTTACCGGAAAATAATGGTCTCTGAGAGAAATTCTTTATTTGGCAATGCTGCCTAAATACATTGGGTTGCTATAACACCATATAATAAAATTTTCCCTTTTCAAACAATAATCATCTATAAACTAAATATAATATATTTCAATTTTTATTTACTTTCTTACCGGTATTACTTTTTTTTTTCTTATATATATTTATGTTCTCCTTCTCCTTCCCACACAAAGCCAAATTACGATTTCTCCATTTATTTAATATGCTATTCTCCCTATTTTACTCTTTTATACTTCCTATCTCCAGTGATCCATTACACAAATTAAATGAGAATTAATAAATATAAATTAATACATAAGCTTTATTGTGAAAAAATATATACTGGAGAGATATCTAAAATCATCAAACAACACATCACAAACTGTAAAAACGTCCAAAACATAAATTGCACCCACTAGCTAACCACAGCATAACGGTACAAAATAAATTTAACTTCAAACACCCCACAATTATAGATATGACTCAAAATAATAAAAGCAGAAAGTTTCTAAAAATAAAATATAGTTCAATTCATATAACTCAAAATATTAAGAA
>NW_027113381.1:272956-274256 GCF_000696795.3 Halyomorpha halys
TTATTTAATAACTTAAATTGTAAACTGGATTAAAACTAGACTTATCAAAAAGGAGGTAAAAAAACATTAGGCATATTTTATTTTAATTTAAAATATTTTTTACTTATTGATAGATATTACAATCTGCCACACAGTTGTGAGCAATAGGTAATAGTGATGAATGAGCTCATACATACTAAAATAAATGAGTGAAAAAAAAACTCTCTTGAAATATACACAAACTGAAGGATAAACAAAATGAACATGATCAAACTATGTGTATGAAAAAAAAGTAAACAAAATAACATGATGATAATATAATATAATCTCTAGTCACATTTACACTCTTATATACAATATTTACATAATCGATCTGTGGATCCCTGAGCCCACACTAGGGGGTAGAGCAGAGCTCAAAAAATTCCCAGCCCATCCCTCTCGCCGCATCACTGGTAGTGAGCCAGTGGAGGCTGAGCAAGTCCGCTAAAGCCGCAAACACTCAACTTGAGTGGAGAATCTGATCATTGCCAGAACTCCAATTGTCCGTTTTTTGATGTAATCCTCTATTGACTCCATATGTAATTCGCGATGCAATTGGCTATTTCTTATGAACCAAGGAGCATTAACTGCAATTCTTAGAACTTTATTTTTAAAAGATTGTAGTTTTTTCCTTTTCGTGAAGGATGCCGCTCCCCAGACTTCACAGCAGTGGCCTGAGAATTGTTTTAAATATAAGAACAGTTGTTTCTGGTTTTAGTTTGGAAATTCTGTTTAGGATATGATATAGCATTGCTAACCTTGCATAAGTTTGAGTTAGTTTGATGTTGATATGGTGATTTATATAATGCTTATTTAAATTAAAAGAAAATGGAATATTAAAAAACCGGGATTTTCCAGAGGACCTCCACCCCCCCCCCCGCGGTTAAAACTAGATTGCTATTATTATACCGATCTTATATCAGTTCATTTTAGAATTGGAGATTATTGACAAGTATTACCAAACAGGTGGTAGGGATTATTGCTAAGTACTGTTCACAATTCTCTAACTGTTGTTGTTGGAGAGTGATTTCTAAATGGCAGATCAGTGGTAGATCCCGCTACTAGAATTGGGTTCACTCTTGTCATTACTAAATTACTGAGTAAAATAGACTGGGGTTGGGCAAACTTTAGAACACTTAGGGTATTTAAGACTTAATATTTAAATAATAATTACTCTAAAATAATAGATACATTCTTTATTTATTAACTTAATTACTAATTTATTAATTTGTGAGTATTCTGATAGGAAATCATCTCAAGTTGTTGAAATCTACTCTTTAAG
>NW_027113381.1:275090-276748 GCF_000696795.3 Halyomorpha halys
CCAAGAACAGAAGGTCATGACAATGAGCAATACTTTTTACTTTCCTTACCATCTAGGAGAGAAGAGTATTCTAATTGGATCAAATTTTTGATGTGCAGTTTTCAACTCCTTGATTGAAAAAAAAAAAAGAATTTCAAGCCATCAGTCTATATACCACGATTATCTTTGGAACAAGTATGTGAAATGATTTTGCTTTTCTGCAGCACCAAAACGGCTTTAACGATTTTGAATTAACAGTAACGATTAAATGTATTCTACTAAAATACCCCTATATTTTCACATATAGCATAACTCTTCTTGAAAAAGGAGGACATTTTTGAAGAAAAAAAAATTCATTGAATTCAAAAACACAAAAATCGCTTAAATCGGACCAATATAAGCGGAGAAATGACGTATTGAAGTTTCTTCCCTTGTTTAAAAAATAATTTTCTCACTTTTCTGATGCTAATAGTTCGCTTTTCGTTTATTAATTTTTCGAATATATTAAAACTCTCCCGGGACATCTGGATTGCTTGTTTGAAGAATGATTAAATTGTCAAATAATATAAACTAAAAAATTAGTACTAAAAATAAAATGTTTATTTTACATCTTGACCAATATCAATAAAGATACAACTTAGGATCATTTAACTGATTTTAGAGGCCAAAATGGTAATGAGAACCGTGTGAGTGTATACACTATATTTCTAACTATTAAAAAGTGTTAATTTAATTAATTTTTCATTTTAGAAAGACTGATGCGGTTCGCAAATCATATAAATTTCCTTTATCACACTATTTTGAGTACAAATCGTACTACTTAAGTAGGACTAGTGCTATTCATTAAAAATCAAAGATAACAATATATTCATTTTAAAAAATTCATAACGATATATTTTTTACGCTCATCTCGTTCGTTGAATTTTATAATTTTTATCACATTCAATTAATTATCTAGTACTATTTCAACCATTAAATGGTATTCATGTACTATTATATAGCATATTTTTTTCTAAAATTCTTAAGACATAAATTTCTCTTAAGTCATTAGATTTTCAACTACATAATATATATTATCTCTATAATTATACTTATTTCCAGAAACCTATATTCAATTAAAAAATTGTTTTTACTCTTTCTTTTTTAAGCTAATTTTCAAAATCATTATTCATAGATTACGTTTATTACTTTGTTATTACTACTCACCGTGATAAAAGTTTAATAATTTAAAATAAACATTCTTTAAAGGAAGCCACTTTGAATATTCCGTATTTAAGCATCTTCAAACGATTGATCTAACTAGGCGTCATCCCTAACTTATTCTTAAGATCGTTTAATTTTTTTTTCAGAAGTGTACAATCAGCGATAAAAAAGTGGTAATCCCGGTTTTAGCGTAAGATTCCTCAAACTTAGGTATATAGTTCTTTTGATTTGGTATAAATTTAATTTTGGGCTGAACTATTCACATACATACTCATTAAATGAGGTATGAAACTGATCTGGTTCAAGGAGTTTGCTATATATACTAGGAGTTCGGTGAGGTAAACTGCAAGACTTACCTTTCAAGCAATAACCCTTTTCCACATATACAGGACAAATGAACTCATGTCTCTTATTACACTAAAAAGTAAAAAGTTTATTAGATATATTTTGTTCTAGCAACACTTATAAAAATGTAT
>NW_027113381.1:277308-279408 GCF_000696795.3 Halyomorpha halys
TTTATAAAAAAATATATACTTTGATATAACTTAAGTATTGGCGAAAGCAAAATGTTAAAAAGGGGAAGGAGGAATAAGATCTGATACGCTTGGACTGCTGTAAAATACTGGGTTTACTGTGTTCGCTACATCTTTTTTTATACATTACATCAGCTGATCTACTCAGCTGACATCCAAGGAACAGCTGACTGTAACTTATATATACATATACATTGCATTAACTTTACATTGAATAATAAAGAACGATATTATATTAAAAATAATAAAATATGAAGTAATATTTTTTTTTATGAATCAAGTGAAGCGTTTGAGTCTGGTTTAAACATTAAACAAATATATATAAATACTATAGTATCATTTATTATAGAATATCAGACAAGAAAATTTAACTAATGTATGTACTTTCTACTAACACACTCAACTTTTTTAAATAATGCTTCGACAGAAATCTTTGAGTTTTAATGTTTGCAGCAGTTCAGAACAAAATTGCTTCCACAGTAAAAACACATTGAAATATAACCTCCGTATTCGTCTTACATTTTGACGAGTCTGTGAGTGATCCAGCTCATAAGCACAACGTACTTAATTATTAACTTAATTAACGTGCTTGGGTGTAAATTACCAAGATCCAGCAACTTCCTGAATATTACGTCCAGGCCTTAGGCATATTCCCACAAGCATCTGTAACAATCGTGGTACCACGCAAATACGCCATTGCTGCGCTTGTATTTTCATTTATAGTTTTTACGCAAATATTTGTTCATTTTTTCGTTTATTTAAGAACATGACTATGAACCTCTATAATTCATAAAAAAAAAAAATAATCCACCTTCAATTTTAAAACTGTAAGCTTCAAGACTCATGGAATCGAAAAATCTCATATTGTGAATAACTCAAATCTTAGGTAATTGAATTTTCTCCAAAAAAATCGTTTAAAATAGAACATTATTGGCAAAGATACGGTATATTGAATTTTTTATGCTAAAGCTGCTCATTTGAAAGATAATTAAACATCATAGATCTTAATTGAGCCAATATTTTAGAAGATACAACAAACGATTTTGACGGTATAATCTGCACCCAAACCAGTGAGGAAATTCTTGTGAGTGGTCATTTTATTTTTTGTTATTTATGAATATAATAAATAATTAATTTAAATAATAAATCATTGCGTAATAATTATCGGAGGACCTTCGTTTTATTTATTTCATTATAAAGTTATAACATATTTATAAATGATCAGGAAGTTACCTTTATACAGCATTAATTTGTAAAGATATTTTACTTATAAAAAATAGCATTCAGTGATTGTTAAAAAATAAACAAAGATTAAAAAATATCCCAATTCTATTTTTAAAATAAACTATAGATCCGCAGTGGCACTTATATTGTAATTTATTTAGCATAATATATTTTGTTTTCATGTCTTTTGCATTTTATTAAGTAAGTATGGGCATTCGCTGAGGCTGACAAAAATAAACTACTCATTTTTGATAGAAACGTATTGGGAAGAATTTTCAGCCATGGGAGTACATATGGTTGAAAATGAAAGGAAATAAATAGATAAATAAAAGGCTCAAGAATACTTTAATAATTTCCACTTAAACACTCTTAGTTCTTGAGTAGAATACTCCACTCTTCAGTACATTAAATACTATTTGATATTACTTATTAGTCAATTCATAATAGCTAGTCATTAATAATGATTCAAAAGTCATTAATCACACCTAAGTATGGGCATAGTCATTAGTCACTTGCCAATATTAAATTTTCTCATTGTTCATTATTCATTAATACTAACATTTTGGCAACAGTGTCATATTGGAACCATACGCACAGTTTTATTTTACAAAGAGTTGGTCGAGGTATTTTAGATAAATTTCATTTTTATTGGACATTTTATATAGAAGTAGGAATCTGATTTT
The DNA here is from genome assembly GCF_000696795.3 of Halyomorpha halys. Lineage (NCBI taxonomy): Eukaryota > Metazoa > Arthropoda > Insecta > Hemiptera > Pentatomidae > Halyomorpha > Halyomorpha halys. The sequence goes on from NW_027113381.1 coordinate 279,234, forward strand.
AAACTCCGATTTTATTTTATTTTATTATTTTTTGTTTGATCACTAAGTGCTTACCGTTCTTCAAGAGACAATGATGGCTAAAACGTTTGTACGATATACATATAAATATACGGAGAAGGGAGGGAGGACGGGTTTTTGTGGATATGGACATGAAACTTTTATACGTTGTCAGATT
>NW_027113381.1:279458-280413 GCF_000696795.3 Halyomorpha halys
GGACGGGTTTTTGTGGATATGGACATGAAACTTTTATACGTTGTCAGATTGACTAGATATGTTCCCTTTAAATTTTTAAAAGTAAGAATCACATATGTCGCGTAAAAATGGGAACATTTTTGTAAAAAAAAAAAACGAACATTCTCGGCTCCTCAGCTTAAATCAGAAATTTTCAAAACTTGAAAATAAAATAATAACTTCAAACATAAAAAGAACGTCTTCAAACTCTTATAAACCACAACAATAATACAAGATTTTGTATATAAATGATAGATTAATATATGATATATATGTATCCTTAACTGGGTAATAATCTGGTGGTCAAGAGTGATACTGACTAAATCAACTCCTTGCATAACCGTTGCTCCAGTTACAGTACTTACCTTACAAATTACAGCAACTGTGTCCCTTCATGTAACGGTACAGATTTAATAATTCACAATTTATTGATGATTGGTGGCGACGATGATCCACCTGCTCTGAGTGACTCTCGGTTTTTTTTTTTTTGTTCTTCTAATTAGTATAAAATTAGAGATTTAATTATATTTTTTTTGTTTCTTTCTATTCTATAAGATTAATATTAAGATTTTTTTTTTAATTTTTAGCACCATAGTTTTCTTTCTTTTCTCTCTCCTTTATTTATAATTATTTCTTTTATTAGAGAAAGGATCATATTGATTTTTTGTATATATTTTCATAATTGTTTATAGTAATAATAAGGTCAAATATTCATTATCTTTATTTTTGTTTTCTATATTAAATATTATTAAATTTGTATAATGATAGGAAAGCTTATTTTATGTATTATTTTGATTCATTTTGGGTTTTTTTCAGGTCCATATGTATTAAAATCGAACTAGCGATTGTTTTTTTTTTTTCTGCGAGGAAGAGTTCAGTATATTTTAAATTATGAAAAACCCTAGCCCCAACAACAATTGTATTTAATTTGTGTAGA
>NW_027113381.1:280463-281237 GCF_000696795.3 Halyomorpha halys
TGCGAGGAAGAGTTCAGTATATTTTAAATTATGAAAAACCCTAGCCCCAACAACAATTGTATTTAATTTGTGTAGACCTTGTTTACTGCTAACTGTTTCCCATGTGTGCAAAAAATTACTGAAAAAAAAGATAAATACAATTAATCACTGATTTTGTATGGACAACTGGAAATCAGAGTGAGCTCACTGTGTTGCGGGTACTGTAAACCATTGCGCCGGGCTCCCCAATTTTTCGTAATGTGCTTAATGCAATATTCTTACAATATTTTATGCATTATATTGTTTAGAATTAAATAAAGAGTACAATTAAATAAATTAAAAACCTTTATTTATTTATTTTAATTAACTAAATTGTTTTATTCAGTTGTTTCATAGTTTTAATAAAAAGGAAAAAAAAGACTTAAAACATGATTTGAAATATTTTCGTATTTTTAAAACTTGTTTTTAGTAATATCCTGTATTGATATAGAATTGAAAGGAACATTGTACATAGTGCCTTGATTGTTATTTATTTTATCGCCTGGTGAAAAAAATATGTATTTTAAACCTCAAATGGGGATGAATGTTACTTTTTTATCATATTTATAACTCTCCTACACAAGAGAAAATGAAAAACAAATCAGTTGTGAGCTTGTAACAAATTATATGTTGTATATTTAGTTGTTTTTTTACTTTTTTAATAATTGATCCAGTAATCTTTCCATATAGATTATGGATGTTATTCAATTGATCAGATGCACATAGCCTTGTAGCTGTCGTATAACACGTAATACG
>NW_027113381.1:283240-287763 GCF_000696795.3 Halyomorpha halys
GGGATGTCAGTTGTATAAACCGTATAAAGAATGGGACCTAAGATACTACCTTGAGGAACACCGGCGGACTGAGAAAAGAGAAATGAGTAGGCTAGATTATGATAGGTAGGAGCGGATTATAAGGAAATATGTTGGGGTAGGAATTGACGATGTTTATAGAGCAGACCTGGATGCCAGACTCGATCAAAAGCTTGTTCAACATCGAGGAAGACTCCCGTGCAGTACATTCCGCGCTTTAATGTGGAAAATATGACATCAACCACTCGATGACTCTGTTGTATGTTAAAATGGGATGTTCAAAATCCAAACTGGTGGTCAAGAATAACATGATATGAGTCAAGGATTGGATAGAGGCGTTTTAATAAGAGGACGGTAGGAAGATTGATATTCAAGTGGGTTGGAGGGTTTGGGAAACATTTTTATTATAGACATTTTCGAAGGGTCGGGGAAATAGGTGGATCGGAAGGTAGCATTATAGATAAAGGTAAGGAATAGGACGGCTTTACGGGGGAGCTGTTTCAGAATGTGTGCTGTGATAAGATCGTGGCCAGGAGCGTTTTTAGAAGGTAATTGGTAGATGATGTTCATTATTTCTGAGGAATGAAAGGCATTAGAAGGAAGGGTCATTTGGAGCAAAATTGTAATCTCTGCTTCAACATATTCTAGAAGTGTTTGATTAAGGATATCAGGATGGGGGTTAAAAGTTTTGAAGAGGTGTTCGCCGAACATTTGAGTTTTTTCTTCATCTGATTGTGTCCAAGTCTTATTTTCAGTGAGAAGTGGATGGTTGAAGGATTTGTAGTTTAGGAGCTTTTTAGTACCTGGCTATGATCTGAATAGAGGTTATCTAAAGATTGAATTGTGGATTGTGAGGTGGGTATTTGTGAAGTAACAAATATATAAAGGATATCGGGACGTTTTTTAAGGGGTGTAGGCCAATAAGTAGGATTTTTAGGAGAGAAGATGGAATAACTATTAGATGTTGTGACTTGGGAAAGAGTCCTACCACGAGTATTGGACGTTCTGCATCCCCACCGTTGATCTTTGGCGTTGTAATCTCCTCCAGCAATAAATTGTGGACCAAAGGACCGGAATAAGGAGTCAAGATGACTATAGGAAAGGGAATTACTGGTTAGGAGTGAGATAAGAGGTTTGATTGTGTCTTGAAGATCTCGAAGGCAGGAGGAAAGGATAGATGCTATTTCAGGTGTATTTTGGCTGTTTTGGGAATAGATTGAATGGAGCTGGATAGGGATTGTACTACAGGATTAGGATGATGAGTATGTTTTTATGAAAGTCGGAGTGAATGTGGATGGTATAAGATCAAGGACGAAAGGAATGTTGAGGAATGCTTCATCCAGAAAGGCTCCAGTACAATACTACTTGCTTTAAAGTGCTGAAGATATGTGCTAAATAACTCAAAAGTTTTGTTGAACGGTAGAATTCCCTGTTAAGAATCCAAAATGATTTGGAGATATTTTTTGGGAATTTAGTGTAGGTAGTATACACTTGGGAAGGATTTTTGATAATAAGCTCATTAGTCTATAGAATGAAATGTAGTTGACAGGATTACCTGGTCAGGAAAAAATATAATTATGGAGTTATTCCATATCAGGAGGAAGTGGGTGCGCGTAGGATACATTTCTATAGATACGTGAAGAATAATATCACTTTTTTTTTTTTTAGTTTTTGCAGGATTTGGGAAGTGAGAAGATCATATCCAAGGAATTTACATGGTTTTAGTTTAATATAAGGGATTTTACGTGAGGGAGGTTGGCAGCTTTAGGCGGTAAGGATAGAAGAATCGGTGAAGAGAGAAATTCTTCGAGTTTAGCTGTATGGGTGGGGAGGTTAGAGTTCAGGATGGCGAATGAAGGTTTTAGGGTGTTCTTTGGCAAATTCATCAGCTCTGCTTTGAGAAGTAGTTAAATTTTCAAATAAACAAAATCAGAAGTACTTAAAAATTCGACATTTAAGCCCTGTTAAACCATTTCAATGATAACAAGAACAAATCAAAATTTTTAGAGCGTCTTTCAAGAAAACGGTAAAGTGGCACTTTCGGTATGTCAATTTTAAAGAAACTGTTGTTGTCACATCACAGCATATACCTACCTTAAAATACAAAATCTCAATTTCCTCAGGAACTTTTTCGTTTTTGAGCAAGAATGTTCACTTTCATACACACACAAATTATTTGGTGAGACTAGGAACGCGGTCTCAAGGGACCTTAAAACATATATTTCTTCCAAAAATTTGGATTCGAAATTTTCCCCCTACATTTGGGAGGCAATATGGGACTCAAGGAGGTCCCAGCGCTTCTCTCTCAGCAATATAACTGGTATTGAAAACTGTTGGAGTCAGGGTAAGGGCGCGAGAGTGATAAAATTGAATGAGAAAGCTGGACTTAACCAATAAAGCACTTACATTTAACTTTAGAGGAGCATTATAGGAACGGTTAGAGCTAGATTGGGAATATGGCTTCGATGAGTGTTTTAGAATAAAATGGAATTACGTAAAGAACATAATGTGAGATTTGCTTCGTGGCATGATCTGGAGTAAAGTGCTTTAGACTGAAAAGATTGATCACGTTTGATGTCAGAAAATTTAGCTGTCTTTCACAGTTCTAACCTCTAGATCTAAATACTCTTTAGGTTGATATTGTAAATCAATAATTTTTTCTCAATCGAGAGATGAAAATGAAATGGAAAGATGTTAAGCTGTTGTCATTTAAGACCAGTAAATAGGTTCCTGGTTAATCTTCTTTCTTTTTTGAAAACCAATATGCCAGGATGTGTCTGAAAGGCGAAGTGAAATGGAGTTAAAATGGACTTGGGGGGGGGAGGAATAGGAAAATGCTTCCTTTCTACTCAATGGGGTTTGATGGACTAAGCATTACACAACTGCTTAATTAGGAAGAAGTGCCTTTGGAGGGTTAGGCATCTTATTGCCAGAAAGAATAACGTCATCAGTTAATATTACCATAAACGTGTGAAGATTTATAGGATATCAACGAGGGAAGTCAAGCTGTGGCTTGAAATCAGCAAAAGGGTACTGAAATCGATTTCGAAAAGCGTCGATAGAGGGCGGTTATTTTGTCCTTCAGATGGCAATTTAGCGATCGTTAGGAGAGGAACCGACGGAAATAACCGTTGACCACTGGCAGTCCACATCCAGTCGACTATTTAACGCGATTTATACGCAAATGCTTCAGGCAAAGAGTAAAATATTTAGATTTTTGAATTATGATTTTTACTTTCGCATAATATATAACAAATACAACAAAATACATAGTTCATATTTATATGAATATAATTAAGAAATTCCTGTTTTGTAACATACATTCATTAATTCCATCTAAAAGTCGAGTTGTCAGTTGTGAGATAAGCTCAGTATATTTATTTCGTTCTGCTATGAACAGTTACGAAGCCAATGTTTGTTGACATTGCTAGGTGATTCGGGATTTTCATAATTTTACTAATAAAGTTTTATAATTTGGGCCATATATGTTGAGTGTAAAGTTTCTTCCAATATCTTTGTCATTTCTTTATATCCCCGAATATTTCTGGACGAATAATGCATGCCTTGCTCAAAATTCTGAAATTTAAGGCTATATTCGTTAATATTTAAACATTATGGGCATATGATGAAATCGTGCGTCGAATAAAATCAAATACGATAAAGAAGTTTTTGCTGTTACCTAGATAAAAAAAAAATCAAAGATGCTGATACGTAGAACCTCCTATTCTAACATTTTTGTACATAGAAATAATATTCTGTATGAAATTAGACAAAATCTTGAGTAAAAGTTTCCGGATCTTTATTGTTTGTTCACTGTTTGGCGCAAACGAAGGTAGATTTTCAAGCGAGAAGATATCTTGCAGCTAAAAAGGATATGGAATAATATAGCCGGAGGAGCAGTGTGCTAGCAGCAGAGCCCTGTCATAAATCTCGTTAATGTAACATGCCCAAATGAAATCTAGGCAGAGAATAGTTAATGAGCTGGTCCTATCTGCCCTTGCTATCACATCCCCAATGCACTAACAAACCTCACCCATGTCGAAAATTAAATTGAAAAAAAAAAACAAAAAGAACTTCCAGTAAAAAAACCAAAATCTTGCAGTAAAAATCCAAAATGTGTGCAACACACCCAAATTTTGTAGCGATCAACTTTATTGTTTAATTTAAAGTATTCATGGAAAGTTTAACTAACCTTTTTTGAATTAAATGAAACTCTCAAAAGCCAAAAACTCCATAAATTTATGCAAAATACTTAAAAAATTAAAATACTCTGTTTAAAAACAAAATGTTGTTTTGTTGTTTGTTTTTTATTTATGGCTCTAGTGTACTTACTCAGCCTCCACTGGCGCATTACTAGTGACGCTGTGAGAGGGTTGCGCTGGGATCTCAAAGAGTCCTGCTCTACCCCACATGGGGATCCTCAGGTCGATAGTGTAAATATTCTATATAGAAGTATAAACGTGACTAGTGATTATTTTTATTTTATTATTATTATTATTATTGTA
>NW_027113381.1:290468-291575 GCF_000696795.3 Halyomorpha halys
AAAAAAAATTGAAATTCCCACTGGTCACAACAAAGTCAGACGGAAGAAGAAAAGGCTAGATCCGGACTGGGAATCCAAGTTAAAAACAACATTTAACGGTCTGTTATAAAGTCCGTTAAATGTTGTTGTTTTTAAGCTTATTCTAGAGAGATTTTTCATAATCACCCGAAACCACTGGTTAGTACTATTCCATGAATATTAGTCACTTTTGCTTATTTGTTCTTTTTATATGAATTTCTCTCTTCATATGTTAATCAATACATCACTTACATAAATTAAATATTTTATTTGATAATCACTTTATTTATTGATAATTATTACAATTTGCTACTAACTTAGGCAATGAGTAATAGTGCTAACTAAATTAAATAAACATTAAAAAATATATATATAAAATTCAAATGAATAATGTGAGAAATTTAGTTCAAGCATTGCATATTATGTAAGGAAAATCAAAATTTTTCTAGAAAAGAGTATACCCTGCAATTTTATGCAAGAAAAGCTTAAAACGTCCAAATTTGTTAAGGAACTACAAAACTTGCAATTTTGAACAATAAAAAATAAGGTTATTTGATTTTTTTTTTTTCGTTTCGAGGTTTGGCAGAATTTGAAGTTGGGGACCTAAAGATGCAATTGCAGAAATATCCGGTTTCTAGTTACGACAATTTTTTACTGAAGCATGATGCGGAATGCAGCTTGGACGAGTACTCCATTTTATGCTTGCTTGATTAGCAGTGCCCTGATAATAACAAAAATTTTATATGAGATGGAAACACACATAACGATTGAAACACCAGTTAAAAATAATTATTATGCCCATTTTTAAATTTTCATTTAAAGTGATTAGGTTAAAAATAGTATGTAATAACAATACTTCGAGTTCATAGTATTTCTTTGATATAATATATATTTTATATATATCGTTAATATTTAACCATTATGGGCATATGATGAAATCGTGCGTCGAATAAAATCAAATACGATAAAGAAGTTTTTGCTGTTACCTAGATAAAAAAAAAAAATCAAAGATGCTGATACGTAGAACCTCCTATTCTAACATTTTTGTACATAGAAATAATATTCTGTATGAAATTTGACAAAATCTTG
>NW_027113381.1:293755-295154 GCF_000696795.3 Halyomorpha halys
AAGGAGAAGCCAGGTTAGAAACAAGTGGATTTGGGTGGTTGAGAAGTTTATTATGGAAGGAACGGTATCTGGTTCTGGCCAAATCGGCAACATATGGATAACAATATTAGTAAAAATTTATTAAATAAATTTACTATAACAAAACTACAATTTCACACCCATTATTAAAGTCAAGCAATATTACGTTACATGCAATAAAAATTGTATTTCACTTTTAAATATTCGATAAAAGTTTAGTAAAAAATGTTTTGTTCTTGTAACAAATTTTTTTTATTAATAGCTTTTCGGAAAATATTGTTCTACTGAAATATGCAGTTTGTGTTAAAACTAGTTGTATTGAGGGAAGTAGCAAGTCTTGTAGCATGGTGGACAAGTTTATGCAGCGAGGATTATTGTTGATTATATAGATATATAGATAGATAGATAAATTTTCACTTTTCTATAATTGGTTAAAAGCATGTGAACTGTGGTCGAATAAATGATTTATATATAATTAATTTATGTTGGGAGTTTAATTTACATTCTTTATTAAAATATAGGAACATTTGTAATTTCTTTTTATTCTTTATCTGCTTTCCTGAAGGTAGGTTTTATAAATGTGAACATTCTATCCCGATTTAAAACAAAGGTTTTAGATTTTTATTTTGACCAAGGAATGAGATTTTAATTTATTGTAATGTGATTGTTTATATTTTATCGTATTAATTTTTTGATTGAACATAATTACAATTTATATAATTTTTGTCTGCTCAGTCACAAAATTAATTAAAAAGTTGTAATTTTCCTAAAAGAGAAAACATTTAATTATATTTTTCGTAAAGCTGCTGGAAATGTACTTTGCACCACTTAGAAATAAGCCATCGATCTGAAGTATGTGCATACATTCCGAATCCGTATTTAACATTTTTTCAAGCGTAAAACAAACTTCAGTTCAGAGGCCCTGAAAAAAAGGTTTCAATTGGTTTTCAAAAAAATAAAAATTTCATATTATTCTTTGAGGTATTAATTTCTAAATAATGATTAATAGCAGCAATATTTTAACATATGAATGGTTTATAACGAAGTTACTTTTTTTCTGTTCGGTAATCCGAATATATAAGTAGAATATTAAAAACAAAAATTAAATCTATACCTCTACAACCCATAAAGGGTCAGGGGTGCAGTACTTTGTAAGGAAGTACTGTTACTAGACCAACGGTTGTGCAAGGAGGTAATTAATAAATAATCACGCTCGACCACCTGATTTTAACCCTGGAGTGTTCCCGACCCCACAGGGCTGACCCACAGCTATAGTAAAACAAAATAATTATCTAATTAATTATTATAATGATTATTATAATTATCTAATTATAAATAATTATCCGATAACGCTGCGAGAGAAGCACTCGCGCTTCCGGGA
>NW_027113381.1:296439-297717 GCF_000696795.3 Halyomorpha halys
AAAAAATAAATAAAATTTAACGAATATTAGCAAAATTAAATAAGATGTGGATGGCGTTGATGACCAATGAAGTTTGGCGCCACTAAACAACCAAACAAACAAACAAAATAATTATCTGCCACACCCTGAGCTCCCTTAAACACACACACACACATATGTATATTTGTAACCATATTTTTTTAAAGGTGTATATACTACAATTTACATACAGAGTTAATTATTTTAGTAAAATCAATTCGAAATTTTTTTTTTCGATTACTGAATAGTTACAGTTGCATCTACTTTCTCTGTTTCCTGGTAAATGTATAATAAAAGCTAGCTTTAAAAAAAAAAAAAAGGGATTATGAAAGGTAAGAATAGTAAAAGCTTAACGTTTAGGTTAGTATTCAGATAAAGACGGGGCACTGTTTATTCTCCAAGCTGATAATGAAGCGGGGCCTTGTTTACATTCAGCTGTTCCATATGCATCTAGCCCCCTCCGGACCAACTGATACATAACTACCCACCTCCAATAGCCCAGTTCACCAAACTGCCTATGCTGTATTAATTGCATTCCCTTCCAAAATGCTGTAGCTCCGGCGCTTTGAAAAATGTTTCCATTCGACTTACAAATCAGAGGAGATAATTTTAAATGAGGGCATAATTTGGACTGTATTCTACCTCTCATAACTACAATATTGTTCATGAAGTATTAAAAAAAAAAAAAATCAAAGTCAGTTAATGTATTGTTGTTAAGGCTTATTTCAGCATGAATCGAAACTATTATCCAAATGGCTGGCGCATACCTAGTAAACGATCCAGAACGAAAAAAACGTACTTGTGCCACTTTAATACCACCATTTTGGTGATAGTTCTGGCACGCATTGGAACTCATCCATAATTACCAAATTAAAGTCATTCTGAGAGGTCCATAAAGTCAAGGATAATGGTCCATAAAGGATCATGAAAGGATGGAGGCTCAAATACGTGATATGTTTCTGACATAATCCACTTTTCTAGGGTGCAAAGGTTGAACTTTAGCTTATTGTTATTGTATATATTATTTTATCATTATGTTATTTTATTTATTTATTTCTCATACAGATAGTTTGATTATATTCATCTTGTTTATTCTTTTGTTTGTATTTATTTTAAGAGAGTTTTTTTTTTATTTTGGTATGTATGAGATCATTCATCACTCTTACCTATTGCCTATAACTGTGTGGCAGATTGTAATATTTATTATTGATAGATATCAATAAATAAATCTATATACTATGAAAAAAAAGCTTATTGTTA
>NW_027113381.1:298065-301385 GCF_000696795.3 Halyomorpha halys
AACTCTTATACACTACGATAATCAGATCAATTTCGACATAAGGAATTGAGCTTTGGGACTCCACCAAACCATCGAATTCCTTTCTTATCCAATCCTTACAATCCGAAATCATTTATAAACTCCTTGATACTCCTTATTAAAGCTGAAATAAACCCATCCATAAAGACCACAACATCTGATTCGTTCGAGATTTGGCCCGAAATAAATACACCTCCTATCATTACAAAAACCTTACCCACCCATACCCATTAGTTCTTAATCTTAACTGTACATAATAATACATCTAGTAAATTTGATGTAAAATCATAATGGTATGATTCAGGTATGTAGAAAAATTACCCATTGGTAGCGCTCTAAAAACATTTTTACATTAGAAGGTCTCGAGGCCATCTTCTTTTCAGGAGCCTCGGAGGATTGCTAGGAATGGAAGAGGAAGCAAGGTTAGAAACAAGTGGGCTTGAGTGTTTAGGGAATATATAAGGAAAGGATTGATATCTGGTTCGGGATAGATTGGTTACATAAGGAACATTAAGTTCTTTATGAATGATTTTATTTGTAACAAAGTAAGGAGTATTGAAGATTTTGGATTGTTTAATGGAGCTCAAAGCTCAACTCCGTAAGTCCAGATAGGTCTTATTATTGTCATGTAGATCAGTTTTTTGGAATGGATTGGAAGTTTATCTAGACCGTTTTCTAGTAAGTGCTGTAATAGTCGGAATCGTGGAGTTTCCTGTCTTGTCTGAAGATTTCAAGTCATTCACTTGTCCAGATGTAGTCTAAGGTAGCGGATCTGTTCGACAGTGGTAAGAGCAACATTCTTAAAGGATACTTTAGGCCAGTCGGTAGTTTTACGACGAAGGGTAAAGGTGATTTGATGGAATTTATTTTAGTCCTCTAATTTCGAAACCAATCTTCGAGGGTTGTGATCTGGGGTCGGAGAGATTGGGATGCAATGAAAGTTCAATTTTTTTTTTTTTTAAATAAAACAAATTTCTAAAATTTTCGATTTGCAGTTTTATGCAAAAGTTGTGTGATGCGCGGGCCACATTAGATATTGTTGTCTGTAATCTATTATAAATAACCATACAGTTCAATATTACACCAGCAATGTCCTTGGTATCTATTATAGAGGTTTTAGAAAATATGATTTACTCCATCAGCTTTGTAAGACTTAACAATGAACATACGATCTGCAGTATGATTGAGTTGGAATGTTTGTTATAATTTGGCTAATTTTTTTATGTTTATGTCAAGTATATATTGCCGAGGGAATCGGCACAAGTCGTAATGTTGAGCAACGTATTACTAGACAATCTGTTCACTCAGAAAATCATTAGATCCCTTTCCTTATCCCTATCTGTAATTCGTAAGCGATAAGAAACTCTACTTATCTTTTTTACAAAGTGGTCCTATTTACTTCTTCCTAATGTGGTTATGTAGGACCTAATTGAGTGTATCAGGCCCTAACGATCTCCTTTCTTCATCACCTTGAGTCCAGATCCTACTGGTTAAACGCTTTATCAACGTCCTCCATTTACTGTTTTTTCTCCTTAGCTTTTTCAATTATTTCAGATAGAAAAAAAAAATCAATTCATTAAACATTCTAGATGTCAATCCATTGAGCTTTCTAGACATCATTGTACTTTCAGAGTCTCATTATAATTAGTTGTTAATGAAAAGAAGACTGTTTGGACCAGACCTTCCCTAAATTCCAAATTATGAGGGAGTTAGACTTGAATCAAATTTTAGATAATTCCATCTGAAGGGGGTTTATTTAAGTGCAAGATAAACAGGTTGATATGATGGAAAAATATTAAATCAAAGATATAACTGTAGATGGGGGAATCCGAACTAGACACAATATGGGTTGGTAATGTTAAATTATATTTTAATAATGGGGGAAATACTTTTGTTGATAAGATATGGAGTTAACTTGAAGATGGTAAAGGGGTCACCATTTTGTTTTGAGCTGGGCAGTAGAAATCCATATATCATTCACTTCCATGGTTTGTGTGTGAAACCGGGTCGAATTTGTCCTAGGGGGTCGACTTTTATTTCTGTAGTGGTTCCGCGAAATATAAACTTGACCCCCAACTTGGATGAAGTTGATGGCAAGATAACTTTTATTACTTCTGGTTCATTATTATGAGCTTTACTCTAGTTCATTATCATTGCCATCAACTTTAGTGAAGTTGATGGCAAGATAACTTTTGTTACTTCTAGTTCAGCCATAGTATATTCATTTATAATAATATTCAGTAAAATATGATTATGTTTTGTGAGTTATACTCCATCTTTAAAATTATTTGTTACTTTTGATGGATACAAGTTCAAAAAGACTCGTTGACGACCCAGTTTTACCCTTTTAACTTTTTACCTTGTAACTGTCAAATCCCTGAGGCTATCTATATTGGCCTACTACTAGCTACTATGTATCCTACCGGTTCATTTCGGAATTTACTTAGGCTTTTCCCACGGCCTTGAGAAGCAAGTTCTCTCTGACCTGATACTTTCCGACCTTTCCAGTCCCAGAAGTACTGAACTTTAAACTGGCGATTTTTTAAAAAAAATAAATTGAATTGACAATATATTTTTTTCGTTATTCCTTATATATTGATAATTTCCAAACTGTATAGGTTATCCTTATAGTTTTAAATGAAGGTGATGATAAAAAGATTTCCGTTACTTCAATTCCATTTGTTAGTAAAAAAAAAAAATAATATATTATAAAATTTGATTATGTTTGGGATATTCCTACCCTATCATAAATAAATAAATCTGAAATACACATCAGGTATTCAAAAATTAGTATCTAGGTTGTACCTAGTAATGAAATATTGGAATTTGGTGTTAAAACGTATACAGAAATTAGTATCCAATTGGAAATATTTAGTAATAAAATATTAAAAATTTATTAATTTAATCAAATTTAATAATTACAACTTCGATTGTAATTTATATCTTGAAGGAAATGGACGCTGTAAAAATGTTGTTGTGAAATAGAGTGTGTTTTAAGCAATATTGTTGGGAAGTTGTTTTTTACTTCTTCGTCCAAATGCACTTTATTTTTTAATGGGCTGAAATGAAAGCTGATAAAGTATTTTTGGAGATATAACGAATGATTTTAATTTATGTTTTACTTTTCTACTTGTTTATTTGCTTTTTTAACTTAAAATAGTCCCACTAACCCCTGCTATCAAGCCCATTCATGGGATTTAGTTAAAAAGGAAGTTAAAATTAATTAATCGTTGACAATTGTCAATTTTTGAAGGATGACATCATTGAAAGTATTGATCGTAAAGAGCTTATTCCGTTCTTAA
>NW_027113381.1:301830-302099 GCF_000696795.3 Halyomorpha halys
AAATGTGTGTCAAGGGTGGTGAAGTAGTTATGAAAAATGAAGCGAACTGGTAGAAAACTATTTCACAATATTTTTTTTTTTCTAAATAATTATCCAAACCTTCTGTTTCATATTGATATCTGAGCCAAAATATACACTGTTTTTATATATACTTTCACTTTTTCATTTCCTTCTATGTCTAATTTAATTATAGTATGGGAATAATGCATTTTTAATTTAAAGTATCGGGTTTGAAACTTACTACCAAGTTTACTACTAATTTTGCAATA
>NW_027113381.1:302149-303488 GCF_000696795.3 Halyomorpha halys
AAATGTATTATTTTATATTTACATTACTTCTATTTCTTTTACAATTAATTTTCGAATTTATGACTACTCATAATTAGAGACCGAATTTATGTGCAATGAAAAACCTAAAATGTGCAAAATCGTGCAGTAAAAGCTCAAAATGTATTTTGAACAACCAAATATCAACTTAATTGTTCAATTTCTAATATTAATGGATGGAAAGATGATGTAACCTTGTTCAAAACTAAGGGAAGGTCAAGCCATACATAATCAATTAGGTTGTGACATTTCAGCACGGAAGATAATGAAACGAATTTTTTTTAATAATTGTCGCAGTGCTTTATTAGTTGTTACATTAGTATTTATAAGTTATACAATTAGTATTACTTGGCAAAATCATCAATTTTGACTATTAATTATACATAGTTTTCATTAAAGTAATCAAATTTTTAATGAACTGTTTTTTTTTCTCCTCTTAGACTCATGTACTACACATTACGCGACTGGGAGAGAAGAGGTGGGATTCTGGAGTTCTGCCATGTTATCCACATGTTATGGATAGTATCCACATGTAAGAAATATACATCTTGTTGCTCAAATTTTATAACTGTAATTTACATGTATTTTGTGTTTCAGATTTTTTTTATCAATATTGTATAAGCAGAAAAAGTCTTTATACCAGCATTTTATTTTGTATTTCACTTTATATGTAAATAAAATATTTCACAGTAATCACTAAAAACTTTTTTATTTCATAGAGAGATAAATATGCCTATAAATAATTTTCGTAAATCATAGTATGCTTAGTTTTCTAAGGTCTTATATTCTTTGATATTTTGTTGGGAAAACAAACAAATTACGAAGGTTTTTTTATCTTTTTTAATACAATTTTTTTAATTGTTTATTTTCCTAGAAATTTCAACATTGATGTATGAATAATTTAAATATATCAGTACATCCAAAGTTTGATTATAGATTTCACCACTTCTGATTGTCTGAAACCTGGTCCAATAGAAATAAATAAATGAAGTAAGAAGCCCTATGGCCTTTTTCTTAAAAACGTATCTTTATCTTATTCTGGCTTTATCTAACTATAGTTACAATGAATCAATGAATGAATAAATGATTAATAGAATGAATAAATGAATCAAACTCAACCTCTAAAAAAGCATCTTATGTAAGTATTGAAAATCTAGTCAAAGACATAACTTTGAAGAAATGTCAGAACCTTCATGAAGGAGCTCTTTTCAATTTTTAATTAAACTTTTAAAGAATATTTTTTTAATACATAATCGTTTTCATAAAGTGTGTCTCATTCAATATTTTTCTATTTTTTTTATTCTTTATATTCTTAAACATT
>NW_027113381.1:304003-306743 GCF_000696795.3 Halyomorpha halys
ATGCAGAAAAAGATGCTACTTTCAACCCGTTTCCATCATGTCATCAACCCAACGCACCCATGTGGCTTAGAAGAAAAAAAACGAAATAAGAATTTATAAACTATTTTAATAACAAAGGATTATTTACAGCGTTAAAAGTACATATAATAATTTTTTAAATAAATAGTTGTAGCTTAAACTTAGCAATGCTGTATGTGTGTAAATGCATACGAGCGTACCCATAAATCTGAAACATGGATATCTATTTTATTAAATTTTTAAGTAAATAAAATTGCCTTTTAAATTAAACAACTCATTGAGAATTGTGCTTTTTAGTTATAAAATAAATAAATTTCTTTATTTCCACATTGAAGATTGTACCCTACACTTGTAATACAAGAGCTAGGATGAAAAAAGTTATTTATTTCATGCTGATTTTTTATTAGTTTTGTGAAAATCATGTATAATTACTAGTTAAATTGATGAGTCTGCCAACTATAGTTAGGAGGAATAAAAAATAGCAGCTGTTGACAAAATTAAAAAAAAAAATTACATTTTTCATTTGGAGCTCCATATCTTCAAAACTACCTATAACACTAAAAACTCCAAGAGAAAAAGATTTAAAGCAGAGTAAATTTGCTAAAATATGAGCCCTAATATTTACGTTCAATAGTTCTCGAGGTATAATTTTATTTTATTTTTTAAGCTACATTTCATTACAAAATAACAAAAATTCAGTTTTTAGTGAATTTGTTATGGGAAAACTATATCTTAGGAATTATTGGACGTACAAATGTTTCTAGCATTCAAATTAAAGCTAGTTTAATGCACTGTAAAATAGTTTATTGCGTTTATCTTCCTAGAAGTAGTAGTTTTCATATTTTCTGAAGTTTAACTTCATCTATATACAAATAATGATTGCTATGCTATTTGAATGTATAGAAAAACTCTACAGGGCTCTTGGTATAAATTAAATTTTTAAATAAAAAATAAATTAATCAACGTTTAATATACCTTCAATAATAATAATTATTATAGCAATTCGATAGATAAGATGTTTAATTTTGTACGTCAACAAATCACAATGAATAACTATTTAAACGTAAGACAAAAGTTTCGCTATAGTGTGATACATATGTGTGTATATATTATAAAATATGCGTATGTATATTAAATTTGAAAAAATAATACTGCCTTTTAAACAAATATATGCTTAAAGAATTTTTCTATTTAGTTAGAAAAGAAAGAAATATATTAATTTCAATAAAGGCTACTTTGAACTTTGGAGTCTACAGGTCCGTGCAGGTTCACACACTGTTCTTTGTTCTCAGTCTAGTCACAGCTCTGCACCGATGCACTTGACGAATATTATTCGTTAAAACAATCGTTTAACACTTCTAGAAATCACTTGCTATGTTTAAAATGTTAACTACTTATAATATTTTGAGGTATATATTATTTTTTTAAATAAATAATAATGTCTTTGCTCTCTATTTATTCCATCAGCAATAATTATTATAATTCAGATGTTTAACTGCATCTAGAAATGATTAAAGAATTTTAAACTTTATAAATGTACTGTAAAATTTTTTTAAAGTGTTTAAAATAATTAATATAATAGTAAATAAATTATACTGTCTTTTAAACTTGTTAATTTTAAATATACGCATTTACAAGATGTACATAAATGTTTAACAATTGTCCTATTCAGTTAGAAAGTAAATAAATTTATTATTTATAATATACCTACTTTGAACTTTGGACTCGACAAGTCCGTGCATGTCGAACATTGTACTGCGCAGTTAGTTCGTTCCCAACTCTGTTCTGGTGCAGTTCGCAATAATTATTCATTATAACAATCATTTAATACTTCTGGAAATCTCTTGAGATATTTAAAATGCTAACTACTAACAATGATTAAGGTGCATATAATTTTTTTTAAAAATAAACAATGTCTTCTCTGAGCCTATATCAATGCTCATCACAATAATTATTACTTTTATTCACTACATCTAGAAATGAATAAAGATTTTTAAATTTTATAAATGTTACTTAAGAGTTTTTCTACAATATTTAAGCTACACACATATACCTATACGAAATTCTTAAATAAAGTATACTGCCATTTAAATTAACCAATTTTCAATTTACACGCATGAATTATACACATCAATACATTTTTAGCAATTTTTCTGTTCCGTTATAAATTGTGTTTCTTTATTTCATATTCAATATAAAAGTTCCATTTAAATATCTAAATAAATTGGATGTATTTAAAATATTTTTTTTTAAAATTTAGTCTTGTACACTAATCTAGATTATTATTTTATTTTTATCACTAATTGTCTAATTGGATTTTTTATTAATATATTTTTTTTTAATATTTTATTCAAAAAGGACCCTTAAATTTTCAAGATACTAATAAAGTTTTGAATATGTTTAAGAAAAATAAAATTTAAATAACTGAATAATTTTTATCAAAAGCTAATGTATCGATATCTGAAACGTAAAAGTTTTTTTCGACAGATTAAAATTCTACTCCAAAAACATCGAGTTCATTTCAAAATTAAATATTGTCCCTTTTCAATTAGGTTTTACAAATTAACATTTTCAATAAAAATTTAACTTGTCTATATGAGAGGATTCTATGATAATTTTTAAATATTAACTTTCCAAAAAGTGGTTATAGTTATTTTTGAAAAGAAAAAAAAATCTCCTCTATTTCTGTTAAATATTTTCTATTTCTTATTCCAATCGGTCC
>NW_027113381.1:306793-310579 GCF_000696795.3 Halyomorpha halys
ATAGTTATTTTTGAAAAGAAAAAAAAATCTCCTCTATTTCTGTTAAATATTTTCTATTTCTTATTCCAATCGGTCCAACAATCATTAAACTAATTATACACAACAAATAACCATAATATAAGGATATTATGTTGTAACACATAGTATAGTATTATGATTACTACTTTAATTATCTTTATATTCATTTGATAATCAACAACAAGTTTATTTTTACCCAGTGTTATACCAAAATATCTAATTAATATTTAGCAATATGTTGTTATTACATCATTGTTTTAATTTATTGCTTTTTTATTTTGTAGAACCTAGAATTGGAACTACTACTATGATACTTGCTGCTAGCCAAAACACTCTACAACACTTCCGGTTGTTGTTCAGTACTAGAAAAGGGATGAGCTTCATGTCCTAAGTCAAGTTAGTGAACCTAATTTATAAATATACTATTAAGCCTATATAAATCTATGTTAATGTTTTATAGTAGTATTTATTAATTGAGCTTACTTGTTGATTTCAGAATTATAGTTTATCTCTGAATTCACCCAAGACTTGGATAAGTTATATAGTGAAATCAACTTTCCTAATTAAAAAGTATGTTTACCTTTTAATTAACTAATTGGATCTTATTTGTTGCAGTTGCTGAGACCTGCTACCGAAAAGGCCTATTGTTTTTTCAGATTATTTGGAAGGTAATGATCTTACCCGTCGATGCTAGAAACCTGGAGAGAACTCTTGAACCACAAAGGGTGTGTAGAAAAGCTGTGACGAAATTTCCCGACGCACTTGCTAGCGGAAGATTCCTCTTTTAAGACGGAACGATTCGGTCTTTTGAAGATCGGGAAAGCTATCTTTTGAAGTGCATCTCGTCCGTCGTGTGAACCGAGCGGCGTTCGATCTAGCAGGCTGGTCGAAAGGATTCGAACCTGACTCTCCAGTACTCAGGACGCAGGGGAGGGGCCAAGCTCATCGGTGCTCTTCTAATTCTCAGCCGCCTCTCTGTACACAGAACGATTTGTTCACTGGAGGACTCGGTACGCCATCTTATAAAGTTCAGCTCATTCCCTCGTGACTAGTGAACCCTCTTCGATCTTGCACGGTTATCAGAAGGATTCAAATCCAGCCCTTCTGTGTCCGACTCATGTCAGAATGAATCTACAATCATCGGCGTTCTTCAAGTTCTCAACTTCCTTGGAACACTCCAGTCTGGCATTTTTCCCTTTTTCTCAGATTTTCTTCTCTGGAAACCCATTCTTTCCCTCGAGGTTACTTTTGCTCGATCATATATCGCGTTACATTAGGAGCGTTAAAGGAAGATGAGATCGAATACTCTTATCTCGAGTACTAGTCGATCCAACCCGTTTTTATGAGTTTGAATCACACCATCGAAGAGATGTAATTTACTGTGTGATCTTCGTGCTATGGCTGTACCAGAAGATGAACATCGCTCTATTAGATATTGGTTACTGCACTATGAAACGCAGTGGTTGGATTACTCTTTATTTTTTTTTAGAGAGAGATATAGGAAGTCTTATCATTGGTTAGGCAGTCCTTCCTACTGTAGATATTTCAAGAAATGTCTGCCTATTACAATAATACATGTTGCAGCAACCCCCACATTAATTTCACTGGAGTTATAGCTGCATCTGCAGCCCAACTTATTACATTCTATTATTAAGAGTCATTAGCAAATTACTCTTTAAAATTATGATTATGGTATATGTATTTTATTTCCACTCACAAAAAACCGTCCAGCGCTGATTAAAATTCTGGTGCCGACCCAGCTTTGGATTTTGTCATGGTTCAACGCTCCATCTTTCAGGTGCCAAAGGAATTCAAACCAAGTTAGATATAGTAGAGAGGTATTTTTATTAATTTGAGGGATAACTTGATTTGGTATTTCGCTGGCTCCTGAGGATGGGGCTGTGTTCCACATAACTTAGAAATTCAGTGATTTAAGAATCCCTTATATTTATTGAAATATATGTATTACAGTGTGGCTTTTTTAAGGGTTTAGTCTCAAGTCACCGTAGCGTAGCTTCACATTATTTTTTGTTGATTAATGAGCAAGTTCAACTTCCAATTCCGTATTCTATATTTACTTATAACCTCACAAAGCTAACGATATAAGGAAACATTGTCCATCTCAAGAACTCTAATACTGAAAATAACAAATATTTCACTTTAACCAATTAACCTAAGCTATACAATAGATTATCTAATTTCTAACACTTTCAAAACCTTCCTCTTATTGTCACCAATACCATAATCGGATTGATAACATTGTTGTAATTTAAAAAACCTATTGTCAAGAGGAAGGTTTTTAACATCGATTGATTGAAATGAAAGTTGAACTTATTATTAAACGACAATGTTTAACTTTATTAAAATTCATCTAAGTTAATAGCCGAAAAGTAAATGATTTGTGAATTATTTTGTATTCATTTAATTACAGTTATTTTATATAGTAAACTATTCAATAAGTCTAGGCTCGTCGTAGGAAAGTAAATCCATGGATTTTTCTATTGAAGTGAAACTTCTTGTGGCGCGTTAAATCAAATCGTCCGGGATTAGACAAAAAAAACGCTTCCCTTGTCAATAAATAAATGAATTGAGCTCAGACAAACTTTTTTATTATTTCTCTATTTATCTGTTGTTATTTTATGAAGATAAAATTATAAGATACGGATATAATACTATTACAATATTATTATTAGTAATAATATTATTACCGCGACCCTGAACTAATTTATTTAAATTAGTCTTATGGAATCTTCTGTTAAAACGCAGTTATCTGTTCGAGCTGGAGTGGATTCGAGGGAAAAAATTGGTTCGTAGAGAAAAAAATCTAGGAAAAGGGGAGAAATGCCGGATTTGAGTGTTTAAAGGAAATTGAGGACTTGAAGAACGCCGATTATCGTGGATTCGTTCCGAGATTAGTTGAACACAGAAGGGCTGGATTCGAATCCTTCTGATCACAATGCGAGATCTAGGACGGCTCACTATTCACGAGGGAATGAACCGAATTTCAGACGATGACGTGCCAGGTGCTGCAAGGAGCAAGTCGTTTCGTTTATAAAGAGGAGGCTGAGGACCAGAAAAGCATCGATGGCCATGGATACTTTTTCTGATTTACCGAGTACTGAAGAGTCAGGTTCGAATCCTTTCGACCATCCTGCTAGAGCGAGCGCCACCCAGTGCTCACGAAAGATGAGAAGCACTTCAGAAGATGACTTTCCCGGTCCTCAAGAGGACAAATCGTTTCGTCTGCAGAGAGGAGTCCTTTGCTACAAAGTGCATCGTGGAATCTTCACGAGTAACGTCAAAGGAACCTGGAGGAAGGGATTGAGTCCGTGCGATGTAATAGAAGAAATAAAAATGATGGTTTACTATTAAGAGGTGTAAGATGAATAACAACAACGAATAGAGCATACATCAAGTAAGTTATTTACAATATACTTATTTAGTTATTAACTAATTTTACAATTTTAAGCTCTGTTCTTATATGTTGCACTTAACAAATAAAAAGCTGTTACTAGTTTGATAAACTGTGTTGATGTAAAAGGTGTACTACACATGTTGATAAAATCGTTTCAAAGACACAACTCTATACGTTTTCTATATTGTGGTCTAAGAAATGTCTTCATCTCTTCATTAGTCAACCTCCTTGGAATGAACAGTAATTTGAAACATTATCAAAATTCAAAAATCTTTTATTACAAATAAATTTTTGAAGTTAGTCGTATTGTAACATATGTTCACAGCACAGTTTCTGTAAGCCTTTTTAAAAAA
>NW_027113381.1:312071-314264 GCF_000696795.3 Halyomorpha halys
ACCTTCTAATTTAAATTAATGTTTGAAGTACCACCAATGGGTGGTTCCTTCCCAAGATTTTCAAATGTATATGAAACATACTACATATTTACCTATTGTATTATTTTGTACAGCTGTAAATTACATTAAATAAATAATTAAAAAAAAAAAGATTGATACTTGCTAACTACAAGTAACTTTCATTAGTATGAATGAATAGAGTTTACCGTGCTGTTAGTTCAAACATCCAAGTGGCTTAAAGTGTCGAATTCCATCTTTAAACCCCGCTTGAACCTTTCCGATAGGAATAACAAGGCTGTGTGTATAAGCATGTATTATTTAAAAGTAACGTGATTTTTCTTTGCTATTAGCGGTTTGCTATTTTAAGTGTTGGACAGATTGTCGCGTTGTATAAATAGATTACATTAATTTTTTTTTCAAACTCCACTAATCATCTGGGTATCAATTCTGAAATCTTGAATGTCACGAATTCGGGATCGATTCCAATCGACATATTATCATTATACTATTACTGAATCGTTTCATAATATTTCTGATAAATTTGAAAATGAAAAAAACATGTGTATGGCGATTAGTGATTTTACCTGTTCAAATTTGAGATTTAAAAAAAAAAATTAGATTGCTACCAAAGAGTAGTTTCTCTACATGCCTGTATCACTCCATTTTGATCTCACATATAATTTACTTGATGTATTAGTATGTACATAAAGAGAAATAAATAAAAAAAAAGAAACTATATCCTTAAGGTCACGCTAGCATTAAAAAGTATACTTTCTATCCAACCGTTTTAACGAACTTCAGTACAGCAAGCAACAAAAAAATGGGCTTTAGTTCAAATTGGAACAAAATATTGATAATTTTATAAAACTTCAACTTTAGATATCGACCATTTTTTTCATTTTGTATAATTGTATAAGGAAATAATACAAATTTTCACAATTGCACTCTATGATATCAATGCTTGTGTGAATGATACAAGCAGATTTTTTATAGTTTTATAGAAAATTGAAGCTCTTTTTTGGTAAATGTTTGAACGAAAAATCAATTCAACGCCACACAATCACCTCTCAAGATGACGTAGTGAATAAATTGTAATTATTGATGCAGGTGGAGCAGCTGTAGACTTTTCTATTTCATAGCTATCCTAAAAAATATTAATATATTACTATATTACAAAAATATATATATTTCTAAAATATAAAAGTCGTGTAGTACTCGGAGTATTCATCCACCGTTATAACGCTTAAGAAGGGGATTGTAAAGTGTAATTATATGTTCCCCTGAAGAATTCAATTAGAGGATTTGAATAGATAATAATTTTAAAAGAATAAACTTTTAAAATAGTTTTATAATAAATATTACAAAATACAACTAATAAACAAAAACAAGAATAAGTTATAAATAATAAAATTTAGAGTAACTTATTTTCGAATTTTATTGCGAGTTCCTAAAGCACAGCATTTAACAGCTTTAGATTTCTGAATATTCATAGTGCCGCTTTAACAGATAAGTAAATTAAAATATGAGATTTTGATAGTAATTAAATAGAAGCACTATTTCTCGCTTTTGTTTAAAACCTTCCCAACGAATAGCCTTTACTATATATAGGAACTTCCATTAATCGACGTTATTACCATACTACATTTATCACCAAAGCCAAAATATTTATAACAGTAGTAGTAAAAATGACTGTTGTTTGGACTTGATACGTTTCACCCACTGAAATGGTTTAGGTATTTTTTTGTATTTATTTATTTAATACCATTGTTATGCCACTCCCGCCCTCCATGGTAGATTTACTTATCTGACTTTTCAAACGGACAATTACAGCGAGTAGGTTGGTCGATGAACGACATGCCACAATCTCACAAGAGGAGATCGTAACGCTAAAAAAATGGCCATCCTTCCCCGCCTGACCCGCCCCGCTAAACCCCCGGAGAGCGAGTGCCCTATATCACTTTCGAAATATTAGCGTAAAACGGGAAGGAGAGACTTTGAGATAGAGCAAAATATTTAAAAAGCCCCTGAAATCGAAAACGGCATACTGATCAGCCTGTGGACCTTACATGGGTCCTTACATGGGGGTTACATCGGTGGACCTTACATGGTTGATATAACCGATACATTTTTCTTTAACGATTGATTATGGTGGATAGTCTCGTACAAGACACCCCTAACAATATATAGCGTTAT
>NW_027113381.1:315139-316422 GCF_000696795.3 Halyomorpha halys
CCTTACATGGTTGATATAACCGATACATTTTTCTTTAACGATTGATTATGGTGGATAGTCTCGTACAAGACACCCCTAACAATATATAGCGTTATAAATTAAAAAAAAATTAAGATAAAATAATAATTCTTAATAATAGGGAGAAAAGTAAAGTTAATAACAAAATTAACGACATTCTTAGATTAAATAAATCAAAAAATTCCTCTCTTATGAGAAAAAAAAATAGTTGATTTGAAAAAAAAATAAAATAGAAGTAAAATCAATAATAGAATTGATAAATATAAATTTATAACAGAATGTTATTAAGTAAGTACATTAACATACGAGATTTTGATAATTAGTAAATAGAAGCGCAATTTCACGCTTCTGTATAAAACTTTTTCAACGTATATACTTTACTATATATAGGAAGAACGTTATTGTTAGAGAGAACGTTATTTAAAACATTCTTCATTCCAGGTTCAAGAAACATACACACACACTACTCTAATCTTCCAGAAGTCTTTGAGTCTTCACAGGTCTTCCGGTTCCATGTCGTCCCGATTCAGGCACCAGCACCACAGCAACAACGTAAGAACTACTTTTAATTAAAAATTGAATTATATTTTTATAAATAATATTACTTGAATTTAATTAACATCGGTATTATTACTATACTACATTTATTACCTATGTTAAAATATTTATGATAGTAGTAGTAAAAATGATTACTGTTTTGACTCGATGCGTTTCACCCACTAAAATTGCTTAGGTTATTTTTTTTTTTTTTGTTATTTATTTAATATCTGGGCCCTGTTTCATAATAAAGTACAAACTAATACTATTAGTCTTGTCGCTTTAACTTAGTACAATTACACTGACTTGGACAATAGTACCTTGTACTTTAGTACTTTTTAACTCCTGTAATATCACTAATAGTCATCCCTATTATGAAAAAAAAATAAGTATTAGAGCAATTACCACGTTGTTTCTATACATGCACTATGAACTAATACTATTAGCTTCATTATGAAACAGGGCCCTGGTAGGCCTTATATGGTTGATATAACAGTTACATTTCTTTAACAATTGATTATAGGGAGCTATACTCTTTTAAAAAAGACTTCCCTAACTATCTAAAACGTTATAAATTAAAAAAAAATTAAGATAAAAATAATAATTCTTAATTAGAGAGACTTGAAAAGAAACAATACTGCTCGGGTGCCTTTCTGGACATAGCGCAAGCTTTTGACCGGGTATGGCATTCCGGATTGCTTTTCAAGCTCAAATCCATATTACCCCAA
>NW_027113381.1:317655-318535 GCF_000696795.3 Halyomorpha halys
AATAAAAAAAAATTAAGATAAAAATAATAATTCTTAATTAGAGAGAAAAGTAAAGTTAATTACAAAATAAAGAAAATATGTTATAAGAAAAGAAAGAAAAACAACATGTTGATTTGAAATATAATAAAATAAATAAATAAAATAGAAGTAAAGTCAATAATAGAATTGATAAATATAGAATTTATAACAGAATGTCCAAAAGCTGCTTGGGTTTCAGTCTTCGGGTTCAGGTTGGGTTTCCCAAGTTGTAGGTCACTGCTCGTTTAACTGTAGATAATTGGGTTGGGAACGTCATAGACCTTTGTTTGATGTAATCCTCTATTGAATTCATTTGTAATTCTCGATGCAATTGGCTGTTTCTTTACTGCGATTTTTAGTACTTTATTTTGAATATATCAGATGTGACCTGAGAATTGTTTCAAAAATAAAAATAGCTCTTTATGTTTTTAATTTGGATTTTCTATTTAGAATAGGAAATGGCATTGCTTATCGTCTTAATTATGTTTACATGTACTTAGGTATATATATTTTTATTTTTATCTTTTCAAAATATATTTTGAAAAAAGATCTGTTCGTGTTAGTTTTTTTGTCAAATTTTATTTCATTTTATTTGACTTGATACTTATATTAATATTATTGTGGATGGCTATAGGTTATGTATATAATTATATTATTATGTTTATATTTTAATGGAGAGAAATGCTTTATTCTGCAATGCTACCCAAGTACATTGCTTAACCGCACAGCACACTTATAAATCTTTGATTGCATGTATTAACAAAGATACAAACATTTTTTTTTCTAATTTTTCTTTTTTTAAACAATAAGCAAGCATAATTTAAAAATTATTTTATTTTTCAACAATTTTATCTTTTTATAT
>NW_027113381.1:318698-320326 GCF_000696795.3 Halyomorpha halys
CCCCCCCCATACCTTCGTTTTCCGATAACTTGCAAAATGCGTTACAAATCAAATTCAAATTACAGAAATTACCGATAAATTTAAATATAGTAATAAATCAAAAATAAAATAGCTTCAGAAGTAATAATATTAATATGTTAAAGAAAAACTAATAAATTAATTAAAAACTTAATAAATAAGTTAAAAGAAACGGATAAATAATATTAAAAAATAATGAATAGGTTAAAAACCTAAACAAAGATTAATTTAACCAGTGAGGATCAAGTTATTGTTCATTAAAAAACAAATTAATTTTTGTTATTTTAATATTTTTATTAATATTACAGGTCTAAGAAACGGTACTACGGAGCCAGGAGACTACTCTACAGGACTTCACACCTCTTAGGGTGCGAGGTTAGTGGAACTAGTTCTAAGCATGTACACTATGGTCCTTCACTTAAACAATATTAAGCAAGCAAATAGTCTTTTAGAAAATTAAATTTATTCTTTTAATTATATAATTCCCGCTGTATTATTTTTTCTTCTTTATATAAATCTGATTCCTGGACCATAGACCTTGCCCACTTTGGACACTGCATGTCCATATTTTTATATTTATAGATTTCATACTCTATTTCAGACAATTGTTTCAATTTCATAACCATATTTTTGCATTGTCTCGTTCACAGGTTTATAGACAAATTTTTCAGTATCTTCTTTACACTTTAACAGTCCACTCAAAAAATTTCATTTTATAAAAAAAAAATTTACATTTTAAAATATTAAGTTGTTTTACGTTTTTAGTGTTCACATTAGTACAGTTTGATAGACTCCAATCAAATTCATTATTAAGTGAATAAAAGAATAAAAACGGTAATTATTAAAATAATTAATAATTAAAATTAATAAACTATTACATAGTTTAGATATTTCATTGCCGTTATTAGATAGTTAGGGTAGGTGACATATCCTTAGTGGGCAGTGTTTGTTGCATGAAACATATGCATGTAATATACGATATTTTTTTAGGTTTACATCACCGACCTCCTCTCACACGCTGTTAGATTTTTTTACAACTAGTATTTTTTTTTTTCGATTTAAAATTAAACGTTATATGATTATTATATTTAAAATTTTCACAAAAAGTCAATTTCAGTTTTTTTTAACAATCTGAACACATACAAACGGATTATTAGATTTTTCATACTTCAATTTTTAAAGTTTTAATAAATTTTGATAATTATTATCGTTTTTAAAACTATTTTAAAGTAAATGATAGATTTATAATTGTTGTAATTTTGAAATTTTAATATTTTTCCGATCATTTTAATTAAATAGAAAATCATATATTCATTCTGTCAGTGTTATTTTATATTATATTTAAATTACATAATACATTTCTTATAATGATGAATTACATATAAAAAAATAAAATTTTATACAATAGGAACAAATGAGAGTGGAGAAAACATCCAAAGGCAACAACATTTGCGAAACAAACCATTGCATGTGAGTGATTATAGCATGCTCTTTTGTATTTATTTTTTATTATTATGTATATATATTTATATGTATTTTTATATTATTAAATATGTGAACATTTAATATACTTGGGAAAGGGGGAAAGTTTTATTTATTTTTTTTTTTTT
>NW_027113381.1:320541-322133 GCF_000696795.3 Halyomorpha halys
TTTTTTTTTTTTTTACCCATTATTCCCGAACCCCCTTAATAGTTTTAGAACGCTTGAAGGGGTGTTTGGGGCTTCTTATAGTTTTATTTTTATTTTATACACCGACATTTAATATTCATGTTTTCAATTTAAATTTTATTACATCAGAAAGAGGGAGTAAGTTATAAAAAATAAAATTGTATAAATGAAAAACAAATTTCATTCGTTTTAACTATTTTTATCTTTTCTTTTTTTTCGGAATATCTAAAAGCGCTCTTGACTATATCTAACCTAACCATGAGAAGAGATATTTTTTAAATAGAATTCATTTCCTGAAGATTTATTTAGTCAATTCAATGCCTAATAATTAGCGCTTGCAGCACATGAAGAAGGAATTTAATAAATTCGTTTTATATTAAATATAGTTTTGAATTCGTTATTTCTTGGTTTTCACTCGTCTTCAAATCATAAAATATCATTTTCACTACTGAAATAATTCCCTTAATATTGGTTAAAATTTACAAGACATTATTACCAGTTTAAGACCTATACATTGTTCACTGCCATTTTCAAGACATGGTGCCATCCTCATGATGTTGAAGGAATGCTATGCTGAGTTGTCCTTCGAAAAAATATAAACCTCTCTACTATATCCAACTCAGTCTGGTATCCTTTTGTACCTCATATTGTCTTCAAAATGGCTTCGGTCAGTTAATTGAAGTTAACTCCTAATAAGTTTCTTTTGTATGTTGTTTGGTTTTGAAACTTTCTATGAACAGTTGTTTTCGGAGGCCATCTTTTGAAAAGTAATGCTTGAATAATTATTTTAAAATACTTTCTCATAATATTCTAATCCAATATAAAGTTTAATAATTATTATTTTTGTCCTTTGTAACATATAAAAGAGATAAAAATTTAAGGGTTCGTTTAATTATTTTCTTTCTTTTTTTTATTATTTTGAACTGATCGAACTCTTTCTGATGTATATCGTTTTACAATTTAAATGCATTTTAAAAGTTCGGGAGTTCATAAAAACTGCTCCGAAACAGCTTAAGTCGTATGTTTATTATGAAATTACGACGATGTTTTTATTTATTCAAAATCTTCGACTAGGATACTAATTCTTCATAAGATTGGATCTACGCATATATTTCTAATATTGTTACCCTCCTCATCTAGGTACGTCGAATGCTACTTGATCTGATGTGACCTATAGCATTGCATTGTATTAATTTCGTTGTAAATTCTTCAGGAAAATTCTGTCATTTCTTGAGGATTGTAGCTGACTGTGGATTAGGCCTATCGGGGAAACCACATAAAAAAAAACGCACACCAAGCACTCTACCCCTGTGGTGGTGTGGAAAGGAGTGCATCATTCAATTTCCAGCAATATATATATATGAAGTTAAAAGTTTGTGAGCACAAAAACTGGGGAAAAAAAGAAAGGGAGAGGGAAATGATCAACTCTATCTTAAAGACTCCCTTTTATTCAGGACAGCACGTCTATGTATACATTTGAATCAGCTGATCTACTCTGTGGGAGAGATCCATAAGTGGAATAAATAACTACATTTTAATAATATAATCTAGTTGTGGCAATATGAGGACACTCT
>NW_027113381.1:322183-327260 GCF_000696795.3 Halyomorpha halys
AATCAGCTGATCTACTCTGTGGGAGAGATCCATAAGTGGAATAAATAACTACATTTTAATAATATAATCTAGTTGTGGCAATATGAGGACACTCTAGTTTTGTCATTGTTGGAAGTTTAACTGTTCAATATGGACAGTTCTCCTCTTATTAGGTTCTCGGATACCCTCTACTGTGACACTATTATGTTTTCTAATGGTTATCACCCTGAATGGACCCTCCTATCGCTGTATCTCTGATACCGTGTGGTTATCGTCCCGTCGGTGTCCGCGAAGCCAAAAGAGGATCTTAAATGGCGAAAAACCCGGAACTGTATTTACGGAATGATTGTATGCCGCAATCGCCTTAGGCATTGCCACGTCCGGTTCCAGTTCCTGGTCGACCTGATATAATCGAAGATGGTCACTCAACGTGCCATGAAGGTGCTCTATGCCTTCTCTACACCTGGGGTGCCCATGATTGTTGAGATATCATATTACGTCAAGGTCCACCATTCCTATTCGAATCAAGGCATTGTCGAATTCTCCGTCTGAATCCGGTGAGATGCGCTCCTGAACTCCGTAAAATTGAAACCATATTCGAAGAGCTGTCGGCACTGCTTCCGACGACTTTTCCTGTACCTGTTGCGCCATTGCTACCTTACTGAAGAGATCAATTATGGTTATCCATTTAAATCTTCTCAATTCTCTCTGTAAAAGTGTCGACCTGCAGATCATTATACGGTGAATCTGCGGTAGGTTTCTTGTCTCCCTTTTGTGTATCAAAAATCATCCCGTGCCTAGATAAACTTCGCAGTTTTCTACAACTTTATACCGTGATTGACTTCTTCATCCTTCACCGAAAATACCTACTCTTTAACGCTTACAGGTTCTCCGGGATCCCACGGTGATTTGTTTTGCCCTGATGATATACCACAATCACCTCTCTGTGGCGTTTGTTTTCCCGGAGGCTTTCCACTATCAGCTTGCACCGGAGGAACGTCCTGTTAATACCTATTTGTTCACAGTGCCATAGCAACTTCATCTTATCCCAGATGTCAGCATTACTCACGTAAAGGTGAGGCTTTTTTCCAGGCTCAGAAGCATCCTTTAACATTTTATAAATCTGGTCGTCCCTCACACCTGGATACGACCAAATCGTCATAATATTGTTCCTCCCATACTTTTACACTCAACTTTGACTAATCCAGTGTTATATAGTCGCAACAATACGGTAGATGGCAGCGCCTAGGGATGTGAAGGGAGTTCGGATGTTACTGGGAACTTTAAGATATTACCGGAGATTGGTACTAGAAATGGCTGAGTACTTCGTCCCACTCGCTTTGACTACCTTCTGAAGTAAGGCAGAAAGGTGATCATCACTCCGATAGTGGAAGACAATGTCAGGTAGTGAATGGAAAAGCTGCAGCAGAAGTCAGTGCTTGCTTTCCCAGATTTCACTCGACAATTTAACAGACGTGAGTGAGTATGCTTTGGGAGCGGTGTTGTCTGAGGATGAAGAAGGAGATCAGACGGAAACCAGATACAGTGTGCTGGAACGATAGTTTTTGGGAATAGTGTGGACTGTTGACCACTTTAAGCCCGATGTGTTTGGAGGAAAGTTTAAAGTACACACTGACCATAGACCCCTGCAATAGGTGGGAAAGTTAAAGGAGTCTTCGGTCAGGATTGGAAGGAGTTATTGGGACAGTACAATATGGAAATCATATCGCCAGGCAAAGAAAATGTAGTAGCTGATCGGTTATCTCGTACCATAACTTTGAATGCTTTGGAAGAAGAACGGGGGACCGTCCGGAGGTTTGAGTTTTCACGAGAATGTACGCTGAGAGAGGAAGATGAACAGAGTGTGGTGGAGGAACACGATAGAGAAAAATCTTCGTCCAACGAGAGCTTGGAGGAAGTAAGACCAATAGATAAGGAGGAACTTTAATGACAAGAGGTGGCAGATTAAATGGAAGAAGTGTTCCATTTAATCTGTTTTAGATCGAAATGATAAAAAAAGGAAAATGGGTAATCAATACAACACACTGGATGGCTTGATCACAACACTTACTTTATGGCAGATTTAAATATCTAATGATGTTCCATAATTCACTTTCTAATGAGGTACTAATAAAGAAAATTAAGGGGTATATATTTATGTAAAAGTTTCAATTCAAAATCCGATACGAAAGGACCATATACATTACAAAATTTTTTCGCGGCCAGTCGAAATTAGGGTGTTCGATATCTCATCATATCTTTAGGTACTAGCTTTAATGTTTGTTTGTTACATTGTACTAACCAGGTACTAATTCGCATATAAGTTTTAATTCGATATTGCAATACCTTCAGAGCGCGGAGATTATAGCATGTCCGTGGCCCGGCAGAATTGAACAGTTAATAACTCGTTATCTTTTTGGGCACTAATTCTAATATTTGGGTACTAAATAGTACCTATTAGGTACTAATTCGTGTATAAGTTTCAAATCGAAATCCGAAAAGTGCCTCGCCAGGGACATGCACCTCCAAGCCAACAGGTCTGCACTGGTCAGGGATCAGCTAGGTGGCGTCAAGGTCACGTGGCTTCCTTACCCTTAGATGACCCCCCCCTCCTTAATTTATGACTATAAATCTTAACACAAGATATGAAATAATATATTGCTACTCATGTAGACTGAACAATGACGTTCAACCTCGGATAAATTAAAAAGCTAAAACATAGACCAAACTGCATAAAAATCAAATAAATCCATACTTGAGCTAGCAATCTTATACCACTTTCTCAAGTTAATTTTTTACTTCATAGTTTTAAGATATTTATTTATTTGGAAATTGCGATTATAATAATAAATTAAAGTATTTCTATTTAGTCTCCTCGGCCGGTTGAAGAAACTGAAATTATAATTTATGAATATTGACGCAACAGCTCGTCTTTGCGACATGACCTGCCGAGCATAGCCCACTGAATTTGACGGTTCTTATATCACGCACATTTGACAAGAATTGTACTTCAAAGTTTCTAGGGCTTCTCCCAGTCGAACCATCTTTGATTTGGCCTTAAATGCGTCTCAGGATTTTCCTTTCAAATATCATAAAATCAATTTTATCAGATTTCGAGAATGCCCAGGTTTCCGACTGGTATGTAAGTAAGGAAATACTTTTTCTAGAACAACCGTAGCGAAAAGAGGCAATTTCTAATTTGTTCGAGATTTCACTCAACTGCCAACGGGAGGCTTAGTTCTTGAAAATACAATCGATTTTAAGATCAAAGGCTTGTTCAAGTATCAATCAATTTTAACTTTATACATTTCTTTGATATTTAGATTCATTGCCAGATTATTGGAGCCTTAGGTTCTGAAAATACAACCAGTTTTAAGACAGCTCGGTTTCGTATGTTATTGTCATGGAGAAAATGATAAGGACTTATTTTATTTTGTTTTACCAACGTTAGCAATCGCGTTGGACATCATTAGGGCTAAAATCCAAAAATTGTATTGTTTATAATACATTTACAATTTATATTGTAATATAAATATAAAAATACAAACGATTTTTGTTTTGTACGAAAATTCGTATTTAAGGATTTCAAAAGACGCTGAGAACGAATCTGACTTGATTTTCCTAAAAAAAAATGTTTTTGATATATTTTACAATACTTGAAGATACTTTCGGTTTTTGTGAATTGTTATACTCTTAAGCACATTTAATACAATTAACAAAGTTTTTGTAACAAGGTTGATTGATACAAAAATAGCCATCAAGCGCATCGTTTGGAAAAACTTGGTATGTTTTTCTCATTGTTCGAATATTTAAATATTTTTAGTTGAAATTTATTGTATGTTTTCATTATCCTCTCAATTATACATAATTATTTCATATATATGGAAAATAATTATACTTTTAGGGAGCCTTCGAAATTTTATTAATAACTTTTTATTTTAATTTTCTGTAATGTTATTAACATTTTGTGGCCCATACATTTGCAAAAAAATATACATTAACCTGACCCAACTACTAAGATCCATTGCCTGATCCCTGATGAGGGCTGCATTCATTAAATGACAACATTAATGTAGCACTAAGCTAATTAGTAATTACTACTGTCAATCACTTGATTAATCTAGTCGGTGCCGAAGCCATCTTACTCTGGCCCTCGCTGCCAGCCACACTCCTTATTCCAAAGCATCGTTTTTGGAATTAAATTAATTGAATAAATTTAATTATCTCACATAAAAATAACTCATGAAATAGTTCATTAGTACCTTAGTTTAAAATTCATCTAATGTACAAAATTGGTTATCAATAAATTACAGTAGATTTTACATCTAGAAACCAAAAGCCTAAAGAGAAAAGGGAGGAGTAGCCAGTAAAAAAGAAAAATCAGAAGGACTTTAAAAAAAAATAAAGGCATCTTATTTACTAGAACATTTACTGCAAGTGAAAGTGATTTATAATATTTGTTACAGGATTAAAAGTAAAATGACAAAACTAAGGGTGATTTTCAAGACCCACTTGGATAAAATGGTTACCAAATATTAATATAATAATAAAATTAATAATAAATAAGCAATATTAATTAAAATATTATGATAATAATATTTTAATTAATATTGCTTATTTATTATTAATATAATAATAAAATTAATAATAAATAAGCAATATTAATTAAAATATTATGATAATAATAAAATTCTTTATTTATTTTGGGACGAATCCCTTCCGGAAAATAATACAGAAAATAAAATTTGGGCATTAAATAAAATTAATTAAAAAAAGTAAAAATAAATAATATTAAATCAACATGTAACTTCTATTAATAAATTGAAAAACAAATGTGATGATAGGCAACAAACAGCGAATAATGTTAATGTCCATTTTTAAATTAATAATAGAATATCAACTTACAATAAAATAAAGGCTTAAATAGTAGTATAATAATAGAGAGTACAAAATGAAATATAAAGAAATAAAGTTTAAAAAAAATAATAATTAGCAGTAAAGAGCAATTAATGTTAAAAGTCCATATTTACAAAAGTTTTAAATGAATAACAGAATTTCAACTTGCAACAAAATAAAAGCTAAAATAATAGTATAATAA
>NW_027113381.1:329696-380547 GCF_000696795.3 Halyomorpha halys
TCTTATGAATAAATGAAATATTTTTTTTTTTAAATGTAGCTTCCAGTCCACATTTACAAATTTGTAATGAACAAAATAATATCCATGTACAATACAAAAAAGGGTTGAATAATAATTCAGTTGAATGTGTTGAAAAAAAACACTAAACAAGTAGTAACATTTTCTGTCGAATTACAATTTTTTTTTTTAATTCCGCCTTGGAAAACATTTATCTCTATTAAACACAATAAATTACTGGGTTGTTTAACTAATGTTCAACCTGCTTTGAGTACTCATCGGTCTGACTGTCGCAGTTCAGGTCTTAATTAGAAGCTTAAAATAATTATTTCAGTTAGATTTTTGTCCTATTAAAACAGGCTGTAGAATATTTGAAAATATGTTATATAAGGTGAACTATATTTTTATCTCTATATATATAAAAGAGAGCTATCGAATCTTTGTCCTCGATAGACTTTGTTATTACAAGTCCGATTTACGTGGGGTTTTTTTTCTATATGTTTCATTTTGCCGTGGGAAGGTTTAAAGATGATGAAATGATGAGATTTTTGAGTAGAAAAGAAGTTATGAACAATATTAAGCGTGAGGCCAGGGGTAGATTAGGTCCGCAATTTAAAAAAAAAAAAAAAAAAAAAATTGGAAATCATATTCGTTTTCACGGTTGTCTCAAAGTACTAAAGACCATTTTTGGAAGAAATTTAAAATCATTCATTTTTCACCTCGGTTCCATCCGTGCATTTTGTTCCCCCCTTTGGCGACTATGTTTCATATAATCGTTAATAACTCCTCTACCTTTTATCCGATTGTCACGTTAATAGAACCGCTGGAAAGCTGATTGTCTGCTCTTATAGCCGAAATCGTTGTGAAAAAGTTATTGTTAATGCTTTTTTGAGGGGATAATGTGGGTTTCAAATGAGGGGAAAAAATTCTCATCTTTTATTTTATATCTCCGGTTCTAATTTGTTTAATTAGACCCACTTTGTGCCTTTTGGTTTTTTTATTAGTTTTTTTGGTTAGCCTTTTAGTTTTTAGAGCCCTAAAAAACTGCCAAGTTTGGTGTAGATCGGTGGAGCAATATTGAAGTTATTTCCATTTTTTAGATTTTAAAAAAGACATCCAAGGGGGCGAAAATTTCGTACTACAAAATTTTATTTTCCGATTTTTCCGAAAATTCGTATATAGGGGTTTTTCGAGGTGCTGAAAACGAATAACAACTTTTTTCACTCCTAACAAATCTATTACTACACTTTGTATATCAAGTCCGTCTGATTTTTTTTAATATTTCGAAAATTACGAGGCACAGGAAGAGTTTTTCTTTAAAAACTGTTCATATTTTAGGTAGTATGTGCATGAAAAATACAATTGCCTCAAAGAACAAAAAAAAAACACCAATATCGGATCAGTATTAACGATGATACGACAAAGTTAGTCGTTTTCAAATACGTAACCATGACTACCGTCTTATCACAGCATGTTCTCTATCTCTACCTCTAAGAAAAAAAATTGCCTCAAAGAAAAAAACAAAACACCTAAATTAGACTCAATAAACTTTGTTATTAGTGGACCTTAACTTAACCTTTTGAATTTTTAAGGCAGGAACATGGATTACAAATAAAGAAGGGGTGGTGAATAAGTCGATATACCGGTCGATAGCGATGCCAATTTTGGTCGATCGTCGATCATTCGCAATGTCTGTGGAGGAATTCTGTGTACTATGGACTTTGAAGCGATTGTAGTAGACAAAACTTTCAAGCAATAGTTTCACACATATTTCTTATGGATCATAATTTTCCATAATTAATTTCCCTGGATGTAAGTTTTTCGGCCCTTTAAATAATTATTGTTGTTTTTTTCGATGGTAGATAAGCCATATATCTATGTTTCATTACGATTTGTACTCAGCAAGCTATTGATAGATTAGTAAAAACTAAGTCATATTATTGTTACGTGATATATTTTCCCGGCCACTGAATAGACGAAAAGTAGATCTTTATACAGAAAAGTTGGTCACCCCTGAATATTATTATAGTTACCTTCTTTTCACTTTATCTATATGAATAGATAATTATTAAATCTATATACATCCTCATATATAGCAATAGTGAAGCATTGCTGGGGCAGGTAGCTGAGTAAAATATTTTTTCAATATTTTTAAAATTAGGAGGCACAGGGAGAGTTTTTATTTAAAAACTGTTTATATTTTCGGTAGTATATACATGAAAATACCTTTGATAATAAAATTGCCTCAAATAAATAGAAAAATCAAATAAATCAGACCAGTAAAAAATATTTTACCGCACTTTCATAGGAGAGTAGAATATTTTTAATACAGTAATAATATTGAAGCACAGTGAGAGTTATTATTTTATTTTTTTAAGTTACTAATTGATTCTTCTTTTTGATTGAGGAGTATGGAAAAAATATAGATTCTATTAAACAATATTATTTTAAAAAAAAATTATAAAACCATAATGTGGCTTAGGGTAAAGTAGGTTAATATGTTTTTTTAGAAACAAGCAAATCATATTTGTTTTAGCGTCGTCTTAAACCCCTAAATTCCATTTTTCAAAGAAATTAAAAATAATAATTTTTTCACCTTTATTTATTTGGAGGATTTATCTTTTTTAATCCGGTGACAGTTGTTTATGTATAATCGTTCATAGCTATTCTGCATTTTATCCCATTTCTACGTTAATAGAACCGTTGGAAAGATAAATGTCTGCTTTTTTAACATTTGGAATGCTAAAAACGAATGCAATCGCATATATTGGTTCAATTTATATTACCAAATCATAATAATAAAGTATACTTATATGTTTAATTTAACTAAATAGAATAATTTATTACAAACTATCAATTGGGTTCATTATTCTATACAAATCATCAAATATAGCAATAGCGAAGCATTGCCGGGTCAGCTAGTTTAAATATAAAAGTGAAAATTAAAAGCTAACTGTTGTCATAAAAACTACGGAAACCCAACATTATTTATTTATGTGTTCAGTTTATTTATGCGTTTTTCATTACCATCAACAATTTTATATTTTAGATAATACTTTTTCTAAAATTATCAGTTTTTCAGTGTTATTAGAACAAAAAAATTTATATTGATATGTATTAGAAGTACTATTGGAATTTAATGTAAGTTATTTTGGCAGCGAGTCGTACCTGATAAGGGGTTCATACCAAAGGAAGCGCCTGAGGCATGGACTTATGTGGCAAAACATATTAAAAGTGATATATATATATACATAGACACCAGCTGGGACCAGAGAGGTAGTCAAACCTGGGCACACTAAAATTCCCGGCCGAGGCTAGTGACATAGGTTAAAAACCGAAGCCCCCGTTCGGTCGAAGAAACTTAAAGATAAGAGAAACACCTGCACCACCCTCGCCTACTCCCCAATCTGCAGGACATAAAGAGCTAATTGCTCGGGGTGGGGGTCAAAGGGAGACAGGCCAACAAGAAACCCAAAGGATGATGACCTGCCCACCCCCTCTTGACCATAACTAAAACGGAGGGGGAGCTGGATTGGGCCAATGAGAAGACAAGGATCGGAAATGGAGATGAATGAGAAGTTGAGGGGAGAAAGGGAGGGAATTGCAGTGGTAGAGGAGAAGGGATCAGTTTGAGAGATTCAAGGAGAGAACACCGTTCAGAGAGTACAGGTAGTTCGTGTAAGGAACAGGTTGAGATAGTCGAGGAGGAAGAGAGTTGGGTCCAGAGGCTGCCAAGCTAGAGAGGCGCCGCCGAACAGGAAAGCGCATTTCAGCGACATCGAAGATCCGTGCTACTGCCAGGCTGACAGACGAACCAAGGCCAGTAATTTCAGTTGTATTTTGAATGGCAGTTATAGAATTGATAAACTTAGAGTCAATATAAATAACAAAGATCCCAACTGATACTTCTCAATTCATAATATTGTAATTAAACTTTAAGGAAATAGATCTACCCCGCTCTCTCATAATATTATTCTTTCTCATGTATATATTTCATAATTGTATTGTAGTTATAACAATTATATAATTGTATAATTGTAGTTTTTCATAATTGTAAATATAAACCAACATAACCAAGACTTTACTTTATAATTCAAAATCCCTGCATGCTACTTCTTAATAATAGCATAGTAAATTGATAAACACGATACCGCAGGAGAAAAACTTCAATGATTAATTACAAACATTCATATCTAGCATGCCATAGCAAGAGGTTCTATGGTATCTAGTCCTTGAGTTAAATATATGGCATACATAAATATATTTCAGTCCTGATGGGAACCGATACATGAGACATGATACATGAGATACATAGTACAGATACATAAATATATGAATAAATTAATATAATGCTGTCATTGGAACCCCCGTCCAACCTTAGAACCACTGAAACCCCATACACAGCAATATTATTACTTCCAGAAATTTTATTTCGTCCTGGAAAAATATTTCTCTACTTTTTCTTCATCAATTAATTATTGAAATCTTTCATAGTTTGTATTTATTGATTTTTTTATTACTTCTAACATTAAGAGATGATAAACTATTTTAGATAAACAAAATTAAAGGTATGTACTTTAGAGGAAACCATTTTGAAAATACGGAAATTAAGCCGTCAGACGGCTTCAATGAAGTGGAAATTTAGCTGATATCAATAAAAATCTATTTGTACACTTATATAACGAGTTTAATCAAAAGTCAATATCGTCAAAATCGTTTTTGTGAAAATAATAAAAATCATTCCATGGTTAAAATAAATTTAATGCTTTTGACGAAAAACTGAAAAAAATATGGTATTGGGTCCTTGAGGTCGGAAACCCATATTTCCTTCCACAGAGCATACACAAACAATATTATTCACTTTGCAGTACTTTCCCTGTAGATAGAACCTGACTATTAAACTAAGAACCAGAACGAGTAAATCGTATTAAATGATGTCTTTAAATAAGAAACATAAAGAAATAACATCTCAAGAAATATGACAAATGGGGAAAAAGATCTGCTGAATGGTCTCTCTTTGACAGAAAAAGACGTAGAGAGCAACAAAACAGGCGCTGAGTCGATAAACTGAGGAAAAATAGAAGTAGTCTAGTGTGGATGAGATACGATAGCGATATGGGCATTTGGAAAATCTAGTGCCACCCCTCTAGCTTCAATTTGTCACCTTTCGGGAATCTCTAACCTCACACACACCAATGGGAAATCGTGTAAATTTATCCCATTAGTATTATTCCTTTTTTTTTATAAATAAAAATACGAAATAATTGATTTTTTTTTAACATTTAAATTGGATGCAATATAAATTGTTTTTGGAAGAGATTCAATTGAATTTGAAATTAAGACTAAAAAGACAAGAAACTGCTCGTAGATTCCGACTATTGCAACATTTACTGGACAAACGGTCTAAATTGCCAATCCATTACAAAAGACTGATCTACATGACTATTATAAGGCCTATCTGGACATACGGAGTTGAGCTTTGGGACTCCACTAAACCATCAAATTCCTCCAGAATCTCATCCTTACAGTCCAAAATCCTTCGTAAAATCCTTAATGCTCCTTACTTTGTCACAAATCAAGTCATCCATCAGGATATGGATCCTCAATATTCCATATGTTGCCGATTTGGCCAGAACCAGATACCGTTCCTTCCATAATAAACTTCTCAACCACCCAAATCCACTTGTTTCTAACCTGGCTTCTCCTTCATTACCTAATAATCCTCCTAGGCGTCTGAAAAGAAGATGGCCTCGAGATCTTCTTCTCTAGAAATGTTATTGGATTTCTATCAGTGGGTAGATTCTCCACATGTTTTTATCATGTTACTATGTCACCTACAGCAAATTTACTTGTTGTATATATGTGTATACAGTTGTAAATATCAATAAATAAATTATTAAAAAAAAAAAAAAAGAATTTGAAATTAAATGTTTCAAAGGATGTTGAATAATTTTAATCTTGTTTCGCACATTTATCTTTACTTCTACATGCGATTAACTTAGGTTTTAATGAGGCAAATATAATATTTTTAATTATTACTAACCAAAAGTTCTAAGGATCGCATATTTCATATATTTTTTCTTGTAATAGTAATGATTCAGTTAAATAGTAATACGAGAGGATCAAATTGTGTTAAATCACATAGGCGATTGCAAGAAAATCCAACTGAAATATTCTGACACTAATGGCGAGGGATTTCGTTAGCAAACAGGAAATTATTCCCTTAGATTGGTTTGGAATTGGAAGGTAGCCGTCTAAATTTGATGCTTGATTGCTCCTGTCGTTTTATATATAAGATATCTGTTAATAATAATATCACAGACTATTTGAGTAAATGTATTAAATATTTTGAATGTATATAAACAATTTATTTTAATGACTTCCCTTCCAATCAACATTTTTATAAAAATATATACTAATCTTGTGTATTAAATTTATTTTTAAAGAAGAATGTGTATTAAATTTAATTTTTTATGAAAAATGTGTAATAAATTTAATTTTTGAAGAACAATGTGTATTAACGTTAATTATCAAAGAACATTGTTGAAGATAATAGGACCATTTTCTAACCCGAATAGTATTCACATGAAATCGTAATGACCGGGTTCAAATGTATATACCATTTTTGATTGATCTTTGGAATGCATTTCGATTTGATGATACAAGACCTTGAGGTCGAAGGTACTGAATCCAGTAGATCCTCTAAACGGGGTATGGGATGGCGTTTCTTTACCGCATTATTATTTAATTTGCGGTTGTCAATTACAACGTGGTAGTTATCCGTCTGACCCCTTTGCGCAGCCT
This sequence comes from Halyomorpha halys, assembly GCF_000696795.3. Lineage (NCBI taxonomy): Eukaryota > Metazoa > Arthropoda > Insecta > Hemiptera > Pentatomidae > Halyomorpha > Halyomorpha halys. The sequence continues at coordinate 336,498 of NW_027113381.1, forward strand.
TTTTCTTAAACGCCTAAAAGAAACTATGGTTGAAAGATGTGTTGTTAACAATAATTCCCTGTTTTTTTATGTTTTTCGAAATCCTCCGAAATGCGGACAAATTGCCCGTGGATACTGGCGCTCTTTTACATAAGTGATCTTTTCGTTCTGCTTTCAGCTGGATGTCGTGCACTGTCTCCTCCGCTGTACCTAGCATCCCCCCCCCCGTCTTTAAAAAGAATATTCCCCCATGATCAGCTCTCTCCTATTTGTCTCACAGTTAATTACTCCCACCCTCACTCTGCCGTCCTTTATGAGTCACTGGCACTCGAATGTATTCCCCTAGTCTAATTTTCCACCCTGCTGCCTTATTTTCCACCAGTGCTCTTTCCCTAAGGATCATTCTTTTCACGTGTACCGTAAACTTATCTTCCCCTGCTCCCCTGTGACTCAACCTAATCTTTACTTTCCCCTCAACGAAATAGAACTCAAAAATTCACCTTACTCCATCTATCCTGATAATAAGCAGACCGCCATGCTCTTCCCTAACACTGTAGTTTACGAGCTTAAAGTCGTCACTTCGCCGAAATTAACCTCACATTTCTTCCTGGTTTCTTCCTCCTTCGTCCTCTCTCCACCATATCCGATTACGTTCCTGCCTGCGCCCTCACATCTCTTTTCTACTCTTTCCAACTCCATCTCCAATGCCTCGGACGTTTTGGGAGATTCTATCGCTTACTGAATCTCCTTAGATCCCTTCTTCACCTCACTATCTGAGATTGACTTCTATCGCTCTACCAAGGTTTGTTTCTCATCGCCTGTATTAGTAAGAGCATTGTCTCGTAATATTCCCTCACTTCTGTATTGGAAGAATCTCGTGCGCGTGCACAGAGCCACTAATTTACGTTGTTCTTTTCTTCCTCCGTTTCTCGGTCTGCTAAACTGGCTTGCTCGTTTCTCTCCAGTACCGTCCTTTTCTCACCCCTCCCCCTCCCATCCTCAAACTCTCTCCTTTTCCGGAAATTTGGTGCAATTCTTGGGTGACTGTATGAAACCCACGGGTCTCTTAAATTTCAATCCTAGACTTCTCTTCTATCTCAGTGGCGCCCATCATTTCTTGTGTACAATCCATACGTTGCACTGAGCTGCACTTCTCCTATCGTCGACAGGAATCTCTAAGCCCTGGATCTCCGCCAAGTTTTTTTGGTTCTCTCGTTTTCTCAGTTTCAGAAGAACTTCGGCAAACTGTACTTTGTCTAGACGTGTTCTCTTCCGAAACATCTGGATGATTTTCCCGAACGGGTTTCCATCTCCATTAATTGTGGCCCAATTTAAACAATATCTGTTTTATTTATAGAGGTTTACGTGCTGTAATTTGAAGGAAGTGTAATGTTTTCGCGTCATTTATAAAACAGAATATCCCTCAGGTTCTATAATTCATGACTTAACCATCCTACCATAGGGAAGAATTTTTTTCTCAAACCCAGCCTTATTCCACGCCTGTATTTAAGGGAAAAGACAACTAAAATTTGTCCGTATTTTTTTTTTCCACCCCAACGAAACAATAATTATTAGATGAGAAACTAAGCTGAAAACTAACGTAATGCTAACTAGAAAAAAAATCGTATTCTACCGGGAGTAATTGAAGGTGGAAGAAGAACTGTTAATTGATTTATTTTCCAATTAGGTTCCGTATTTACATATCTAGAGATGAGGGACCTCTGCATGATGAAAGTTCTTAATTAATACATAACGACTAATTAAAATTTTTGTTTAAAAATAAATAAATAATAATAATACTAGGGGACTAGGAAAGGAAACAGGGAAGGGGATACAAGAAGAGGCTAGAGTGTAATGATGAATGAAGTCGGTTTATTTTTTTAAATATATAGTTTTAGGTGTAACGGGTTTTAATTTTTGGCAATACTCTTCCGAATCAGATGATTTTCATTTTATTTTGTAGATATGTTTAATTCCTTTCAAGGAGGTGAGTATAATCTAATAAAATTAAATGATACATACAATAAATAGATTCATCTGTCTTTTCCACGGAAGTTCCAATTTTTTTACCCTTATAAGATTTTAAAGTTTATTTCCTTCGATGATGGGAGTAAAAATTGCAATGGCTGTTGACGTCTAAATGTTTATAGTGAATTTTAAAAATGTTTGCAAAGTCTCGACACGTACGTAATTTTTCTCTAAAATTTTTCTAATGACGGCTTTTTCTTTTATTTATACTCTATGCAAGCTGAGGTAATAATTTCAGAATTTTCCGAATCTTGTGAAAGAGTTATAAATGGAGAACATAAAAAATAATTAAAAATCTGATTTAAAGAAACCCACATAATTGAAGGTAACTAAAGTTCTAATTCACACTTCTGTGCACATTTAGTACTTTTAACTGCCTTGAAGTGCCTTCCCTACGTATGACTGCATTGAAAATTACTGTTTATCCTGAAGTTTACTTTCCCCCAACTTCCTATTTCCTGCACTCTCCTACTGTCCCTACCCCTTAGATATGGTATATTAGGGTAAGTTTGCAATAACGTAAAGAAGATAGTCGGTTAGTTAGTTAGTAAGTCGTGAATTAGAGGTAAGAAATGGTCTGATATTATCACTATCTATTAATAATTGGGATATTTTTTTAAAAATAAAAGCCATTCTTAGAACTACATTGTTTGTCAGATGTTTTAAGTAAGGACAACGTCAGCCATCACGAACGAAGCGTTGCAAATCCCACTAGCTACAGAATGGACATGCTAAAGTATGGCAGTTGTACAGACAGGCGGTGAAAGGATAGCGTTAACTCGAGAACCAACTATGTATGAGCTTTCTAACCACAACATCTTTAATATACGTTATTGGAGTTGGAATTAACGTGGCTGCTGGCACCAAACTTGCCCGATAGATTCTCGTTAAAGGATTTAGGATTAGGATGTTCTCTCAGCCTGCTCTTGCCGGAAGTAGGTGATTTGCGTGCTCCGTGTCTTCCTTGGATTTAATAGACGTTCCTCTTGGTCCCTCTTTGGATTCGAAACCTGAATCTCTGTTACCCTTGAACGCCATGCAAGACACACATTGTACTTTCGAAATATGATGAAACGAATACGTTGTCCGGTGCTGTGGTATTATCTAAATCAGCGGTTCCCTAACCTTTATTGCGGCGACACCTTTCCTGGACGAAAAATATTTTACGGCACTCTTTTTGTGTTAAAAAAATTATAGTTGAACATGAAAAAAAAAAAATCAGTACAGTCATCCTTAGATTTTTTTAATTAATAGGAAAGTAGAAAAAGCACTGCAAAGTATATGCTGAAATGCACTGTATATTTGATATATATATTTTTTAATTGTTTTCGTAATATGTTGAGAAAGTGGCCATCGCTTGCAGCACTCCTCACATACGTTTGGGTCACTCCTGTTTGGGAACCATTGATCTATTGGGTCGTCAATGAAATGATGAAATGTCAATTTTCACAAGTTTATTTAGTAAATCAACTTTATGAAATCAATACATTTTTATTCAAAATATTTACCCTCATGTTCTATATATTTTTCCCCATGTGCTATCAACTTTTCAATAGAACTAAAAAAAATCAGGGTTTTGTGAAGAAATTAAGTCATGTGTTTTTGACCTGAGAATCATTTTCAAAAATTCAACTTTTAAGGAAGTTGTCCAAATTTCTGAACTGACTGAAATCTGTTGGAGATAAGTTTGACAAATAATGTGGGCATAGAGGGACTTCGTAACACAGCTCTTTTAATTTCTTTATTGCCTGCCTTGAAACATGAAGCCTTGCCATGTAAGAGCATATGCCTATGCCCCTTCCAATTAACCAATACAGGTTGTTTTTTTTTGATAAGTTTTTGATGCATTATGTCAATATCATTGCAGCATAATGTGGATATGATGGTTTCACCTCTGGGTAAAAAGGAGAAATGAATTATTCCTGCCATCGACCATAACAAAATAACAATAACATCAAAATTGGTTTTGGTATGTGCCCCGGTCTTTTGTCAATAATTAACCAATGACCTCACTGACAAATGTTGTCATATAAAATATAATTTTCATCACACGTGATTATCCTTTCGAGAAAAGACGCAGTGAAACGCAGGTCTCATAACGCTTCAGTTGCTGCCGCTCATTAAGTTCGTATGGTACCTGAGGAGTATATGAGGTGATATATTTGTTGCATGCAGCTCTACAATCAACACAGCTATGCACTTAAGTGAAACATACCTGAAAAAATTCACGGGAAAACACTGAGTAATTCAGTCGCCAAACTTAAAAATTGGTTAAGATATTCGCATACAAAACATTGTTACATACCTGCATACAAATAGACTAAAGACATTTAATACAATATGTTTCCATTATTTTGTTAGGATCGGTTCACAACCCTTACTGGAACTTACAGAACAATTTGGGCCATTTTTTGGTAATTTTAATATTTAAGCTAGTTGTAAGTTAGCGGCTTTAAACTTAAAAATATAGAGCGAAAATTTTGAAAAATCTTCTTTATTAGGGTATGCCCGATTATGCACTCCTAAGGAGCGATAAATGTTTACCATAGTAATTTTCAAACATAATCCAATGGCATTACTGATGCACTGACTAAAATTAGTTCATGATTACTTCTATGTTCCCTTGTTACTTTTCCAAGCACGTTACGAAGACCTCTCGGAAAGGGCTCACGAATTCGAAATCTTATTAATTTTTCTTCTCGATTTGATTTAGAGATGTAGTTGCCTCGATTATTATTTGAAACGATTTAACATCTTCTCAAAATGAGTGATTTATTTATATTTCATACACGATTTGATTTTCTAAAGTAAATTTTTGAAAAATGTTCATTTCAGAGGGGAAATAAACCCCTAAAGTCTTCCTAGCCACCTGACTGGTCTAGGGGTAAGTTATGTTTCACTATGACGTTTCTTAGTTCAGCCACTTTTTATTTAATATTTGCACTACAAATAAGTATGGAAGCTATTTTATTTAGATATATCCTTATTTTATTATTATGATTAGTTAAAATTATTAATATTACTTTAATATTTATCGATGTATCTTCATGCATTCTACGTATGCAGTTAACACATAAATGGGATAAATTCATCAATGTTACTTGTTGTCCTTGAATATGACAGAATAAAAAAAAAGTTAAATGATACTATTAGTTAGTGTATAAATATATTATAAAAAAGAAATATAAATTTGTCGAGGAGGGGTCTTGAGATTATTTTAAATATACTAATATAGAAAGAACTATGATTATGCGTGCAAGATATGTTTGGATTTGCAAACAGATAAAACACGAGCAGAAAAAATGTCTGTATCTGAGTTGTAAGGAAAGCCTGTTTGGAATTTTTAAATCCAGTTATGTTCATATCTGGAATATGACGGCATAATTTGAAATTAATTTATTACTACTCACGTCTTCATAACTAGTTTCGTCAACACGCTAAGGGTTACCAACAAACAAGGCATGACAAGAAAAAGAAATTCCTACCTCGCTGTAAGCGTGATGAGATAATTTTCTTTAAAATTCATCTTAGAAAGAATAGTGTTAAACAGTACAACTTACTAAAGGAAGAAAGCAAATGGATCAAAAATGAAATAAAGGCTAAATAAGTTCCAACGCAAACTGTCCAACATGAAAGACAATATATATGAATGTGACAAATAAATAAAATGAAATGTGGTATACAAGATAGGTTGTGGAAATTGTGAGAAAATATATTTTGGTCAAACATCTAAGAAACTAGAAACCAGAATCAAGCAACATGTCACTAACTGTAAAAATGTCAAAAATATAAATGGCACTGCACTGGCTTACCACAGTGCATAACCTTAAAACATAAATTCAACTTGAAAAATCCCACAATATTAGACAACACAAAACACGAAAAGCAAAAGGTTTCTAGAAGCAATCCATATAACCAACAATATTAAAGACATAGTAAACTATAAAACAGACACAAAACATTTAAATACACATTACGCAGATATTATAAATAGATTAACCATATAAACATAACAAATCAGAGAAAAAAAGTGAGAATAAAAAGGTCAAATCATAAATTATAATTTAAGTTACACAATAGATAAAATTGTACATATCAATAGGGAAGTAACAAAACAGCATACTAGACATGTTGATATGGTCCAAACAGGTAGTATCCAATATAGAGCAATAGTTGTGCTACAGAGGAAAATGAATTAAACAATGCAGTGTGAAACAATTTTCACAACAATAATATATGGATGACTTGATTTCAATAGTGAAATTGAAGATATGACAAGTATGGGGTAAATATAATTACAACAATTACAAATACGCATATATAATATGGATGAAAATTGTTGATCAAAATAAACAATTTTTAGGATTGTAAAGGTGCATGAATATGGGACAATTGTCCCGAAACGTTGTACAACAATGAAGAAAAATATAAAATAGATTATATTCATCTTTGGAAGTTACTTCAACCTCAAAAAGTTATAGAAATTGAAATAAAGGCCGTTTTTACATGTTATGACAAACTTAGTAGTGGTGGATCTTACTTAGAAATGTTTAAAAAATTTTCAAATATAAATTGGAATTTAGTAGTAAAGTAACGGTGTAAATCTAGAGGTGTGGTGAGTTCTATTAACCAGTTGCACTCGGTTGTTCCCTCTGAATGGACATGAAACTTAATCAGCGATTACGGAGAATGAACTTATTCCACCACATTTTTTTAAGAAACGTACGTTTTTCTGTAGTTTTCTATTAGAACGGCTCATAAAACAAATCCAAATATGATGTCAAGATGCATGATAAATAAATCAACCGGTTTTGCGTCGAAATAAAACGTGCGAAGTGTAGTCACAAAGGATTATACACTTCTACAATCCGTTGATCAATATGTAGAATTAGAGGAACACATATACAGGAGTATGTTTCAATGATTACGAGAACCTTGATAAGATGAAAAAAAAATCCGAAAATTGAGAAAAGAAATTTACTAGAACTCACATCGTATTAAAGATCTCTGGAGTAGTAAGACAGTGTTGTAATTTCGTAATATACCATTAGTAATTTCCAAACCATCTTTTTATTCTTTCTTTCATTTTATAATCATTATTATTATTATTTTTTTTTATTAGACTGGCAAAACCACAAAACACCAGTGTGTCTCGTGATGTAAGCAATACTGAAGACAAGTTCTAGAATGACATTTATAAAGACAGATTTAACAAAATAAATATTCAAGCAGAATATGAGGGTAATGATAGTGATAATGATATTATCCAACCAACAAAAATACGAAAAAATTTTATAGAAGTTATAGCGATAAATGTAGTGTAAAACATCTCCATAGAGTAGGGGGAAGACGTTACTGAATCAAACGATTCTTCACCAATAATCGAGTATGACATACATCACCAAACAGCCGGGTTTAGGTTTGAAAAAAAGTGGCGTTGAGTTACTGGTACGAAACGTCGCAAAATGGTACCGAGTGCAAAGGGTTAAACGCTCTAACTACAACACTGTATTTCTGGCTAGGGGCTTCCCATGCCAATCTAATTCATATATATATTCTTAAATACCTGACAAGAAGAAATAAAATATTTAATAATACTTAACGATAAAATAAATGTTTTTTTCTACTTTTATATAAAAAGGGAATAAAAAATAAAGAAATAAGAAGAACAAATTAAATTGCTTAACTTAAGTTATATAATAGAGAAAACATTTATACCGATTAAGCAATCAATGTTTAAATAACTATTGTATATGAGCAATAAAGCGAACCTAGCGCCCTCTAACTCCTGTGACCGATAAATTAAACCTAATAAAAAATGAACTGAGAAGTGCGATAACGTCAAGAAAGATTGAACAGTTTATCACTGATGTCAATAGATACTGATGTACTTACAAAAATAGACTTTGAAGAAGTAATTGATGATTTTTCTGATAGAAAACTCAAGAGAGGTTTCTCAGGTATACGTTTGATATTTTAAAAAGTTTTTTACCTTTCAAATATTATATAAATAATGATTTAAAACAGTATATCGTTTCATTTTGTCGATGATGCAAACTTATTGAGAAAATCACCCGAAGGGCCCCATCTCTAATCTTGAGAGCTCCACTTCCTGAAGTGCCCGGGGTCCCCACTGGTATATGAGGTCATACACTTGACTTACATACTGTGGCGTTCCCCCATATGTTAGCTATGACTAGGAAGGAGGTTATAAAAAAGTCATTTCCTGTAGGTGAACTTGAAGTAAGGAGTATAATGAAGGGAGTAAGCTTCGAGGGCAAGTGACGCCAGAAGGCGGGGTCTATTCCTTTCGGAGGCGTGGCATCTAGTACGTCATCTACGACAGTTGCTAGTTGGCTAGTTGCTGCAGCCCCCCATATACCAGAAATGGTTAGGCAGAAGGATTAAAACAAAAAAGTTAAGAGTTACTCAAAGCGTGTTCACATTTTGTTGTTGATATTGGGTTTTTTAATTAATATTAATTTCCAGTCACTTTTGTTTTGGACATTAAAAAGTCTAAAAAATATTTTTTTATTGTTTTTAATGAACAATGTTTTCCATTATATCAGAAAGAATTATTTATTTTATTACAACTTTATATTTTGATGTTTTTCTTAAAAGAACTTAATTTTTTATTAACTTGAAGCCATTAATTGAAAAATTGACCAAGTTAATTAAATTTTTTACATTTTAGATCAGTAAATATATTTTGGGATCCTTGATATTCACATTGAAATGAGTCTTAACGAAATTGAGAAGGAAGCACGAATTTCTTGTAAACGGCATAATATACCGTATAAAGATGTACCAAATTATTGGAAATAACATTTACTAAAACTTCTATTCCCATCACATTTTCGAATAAATGAACAGTTTTACAGATAATTAAATTAATTTGCGAAATATTTCTTAACTTCAACGTAAAGTTGCCTTCAAGGGGTGTTGCTTAATCCCCACCCATTAGCATCATTTTTCAAGTAAATGGGAAAGATGACCCTTGTGTTATAGCATTCCTCTGTGGGTGAGTAAATGGCGAAGTTCATACCAAAGAGGTCACCTGGCTCTGTTCATATGGAGCTCCAATATTGTTAGAGATAGGCCTATATCAAACCACCTTGCTTTATGACCAGAAGCAATAATAATTACACAATTTCAGGTGTCTTTGAAATGTTGAAATTAATTTTTAAAGACGATAAAAAATTGTGGAACCGTGAGTATAAATGCCTCAAGATTACAATGCATAAAGTATAAACATAAAATTGAAATTATAAAAGAAATTAAATTACCTAAGGCTCTTTTTTCTTTTTTTTTTAATAATATCACATGACTTTTCTAAAAGTGAAATGCGTTCTGTTTCACTTATCTAGAATAAAGTCATGTATACTTAAGACCTCTTATGGCTCAAACAATAATATTTTAATGTGTTTCATGTACATTTTTTTAAAAATTCTTTGAACGATATCCGTGGACCATCATTATCTTGGGAAAGAAAGGGAACTTCTCTTTGACTTCTCGTTGGTCACCTGTAGATAACTAGGCAAACATCATCTTCGCTGTGGAATGCCTTGAAAAAATAAATTAAAAAATGATTTTTATTTAAGTTCCAATAAGAATTTAACAATTAAATTTTAGATTCGTCACTTCTCCAGGGATTGATCTTCCTTTTAATACCTCGCTTGTCGAAATCTATCACTCATGAGAACCGGAATAGGGTTCATCACTACTGTATTGTATATATGTTCGATTTTCTTTTAATAACTTCAGTTCTTGGAATATCATCGTGTAATTTAAGCAGTAAAATCTATGCATTGGTTAGATCATTAGCTTAAAATATTGTTTATAATACATAGAAATATTGCAAAAAGTGCAAAATATTGCACTTGTATAAGCACTGACGGACATAGTAAGCACATTTGACACAATCATTTTCAGGATCTTGAGCTTGACTGTTTTAAAAAAATTAACGGTATCCAGTTGAAAATTTGAGCTATTGAAAATAAAGATGGCCCGAGCCGTTTGCTCAGTCATTGGTTATATTATAATAAACATCTTTTTCTTTTTTTTTTTTATTTATTGATATTTACAACTGTATAAAAAATACAACAAGTAAATTTGATCATAATGACATAATGATATGATACAGCATGTAGAGAAACTACCCAGTAGTAGAACTCTAAAAACAGTTTACAATATAAGGTCACGAGGCCATCTTCTTTTCAGGCGCCTCGGAGGATTTCCAGGAATGGAAGAGGAAGCAAGATTAGAAACTAGTGGGTTTGGGTGATTAGGGAGTTTATTATGGAAGGAATAATATCGGGTTCGGGCTAGATCGATTACATAAATAAATATCTAAAGACTTTAATTACCCTATTTGTGGCTAAAATTATCAAGAAAATCTTTGAAAATTAATTTTCACAATATTTTTTTTTAAAGATACGTTAGTAAGTTACTTAATAAAGTTTATAACATTCCATTCAATAAGTAAGAGCTAACCTTTAACGAAAAAAGACCCACAGGCCTGGTAAAGAACGAAACAACATGTGATATGTATCCTATGGCAAACCAGGTGCTGTGAAAGCTTACATCAGAATGAGGTTTGATCCTTCCCTAATTTGTATTGATATCAAAATGGGAAGCTTAAAAACCCAATTTGAATCGTTTCGATTTGCCGGCTTACTCCTGTCAGAGTTTTGAAACCTCTCACTTAATTGAATAACTTTTGTTAAAGGTTCAGTAAGAATTTAAGAATCGAAATTCTCTTTCTTTTGATATTTCATTCGTCAAAATTCATCATTCGTGTGGGTCGAGAAAGGGACTTACATTACCTTAATAAATATATACGAGTTTTCATGTTATATTCTTTATTATCGAAAAAATAAATAAATATTTTAAAATCTCTAGTGATGAGGCAAAAACAAAAGAGGTAATTTTGTTATTTTATTTTCCAGGCCTCCATTTTGAACTTTACAGCACTTAATTGCATTATTTTGTTTTATTGACAGAAGACCTTATTTTCTGTACGCTACAGAATTCACTTACAGTGTTGATTATCTCATTCTTAACTTCATTCTAAAGAATGTTCAGCTCACTGTTCCCCATTTACTTGCTGGAGGCAAGTTTCGAGCAGTGAACAATACTTGTTTATACTTCATTTTCAGTCATACTTCAGGATCAAAAAGTTAGTAATTCTGAAAATTTCCTTGGTAAGTACTATCTGAAACCATTGAGGTTTGGGATACCCAACAACTCTTGGAGTGTTTTTTTTCTTAATCAAATTAAGTCAATTTTTAAATTTCCTTCGTAAAGTCTTTTGCAGGCATTTACTTCGTTTAATTTTAGTAAGCAAGTGGTAACCCGGCATATGAAATGAAGAGTGTCAAATCAACAAATCTGTTATTCATTAGTGATGACAATGAATTACTAGTGGTCAAAGGAGCCACTAAGAAGACCTTATATAAAGTTGCAAGTTATTAAAAACAAAACAATAAAAATGCTAATAATTTTTCCGAACAAGTGACATAAAAACCAGTCATGGATTTGTAAAATGTAAAAAGGTAGTGTTTCTTCTCGTTGAAATGTTTTGCGGGAAGTGCTTTTATTGATAGCTCGTTATTTTTTCCAATTTTGTAGATTAAAAAATTCTCATACACAATTTAACTGTCAAATGTGTTAGACTAAACAGTAGAGTACATTTTTTTTTTAAACATCAAACATTGAAAGTTCGAAGTTTTAAAAATTTCGCATGATTATGTACTGTTTAAATCTTTTTTTTTTCCATAATATAAATTTATATTTTCACGAAACCCGTAAAAATCCATATTTATACATCCCATTGCTTATAAAAAAATAATTAAACTACAAATTAATTTTTAAAAAAAGATGGGGTTCATGAAACCCTTTTCTTAGAATGTTTGAAATTCTCAACCACTCCCCTCCCCTAGTTGGAAGATGAGTTGTTAAAAGACATTTATATCTAACCTCATGTTGTAAATAGTTAGGCATACCATTTACATATTTTTAGATATAAGTGGAGTACTACGTTTTGAGTAGATAGCAGAAAACATTTCCAACGTAGGCCATGATCGTTCAGACTCTAAAGACTATAGGTCGTGTTCCAACAACCACTGCTGACTGGAACGGTTGTTGGAACATACGTTTTGTTGAATCAGAATGTTTTTAGAGGAAACATAGTTTAGAGGAAATGCACAAACACCATGCGTTCATTCCCAAAACTATAAAAAAAGTATTGGTGAACAACTTTTTAATGGAATCAGAACCTTGCGAAAATTTACTGTCTTCTTTAAATAAAAGAATCTGAATTATTATTCACGCCTGAGCTACGTATTTTCATGGAAACTTAAATATCAACATTGCTGTAATAATTAATATGAATGAAGAGTTGAAATTATGAGAGTGGAGGTTTAGTTTTTAATTTGTTTAACATTGAAGCCCTTTGCGAACCACATTAATATTTTGCCCAATGATTTACATCAACGCAACCTATTCAAGAAATAAATTGGAAAAATTTATATTATGTACTTTCTGAAAATTACTTTTTAAAATTTATTTATTGATATTTACAACTGTATTAAAAATTTATACAATAAGTACATTTGATGTTAGTTATACAATGGCATGATAGACATATGGAGAATCTACCCATTGATATAACTTCAATAACATCTCCTGGCCATTTTCTTTTCATACGCCTAGTAGGATTATCAGATAATGAAGGAGAAACCAACTTAGACCAAAATTTTAAATTAGGTTTCGAGAAATGCCATATTTTCCCAAGTCCACGTTTGCACAACAGTGCAAAATGTGATGAAAATCTGAGATGGTAAGGTTCAAAAGTGCGTTAAGTTGACATGGAATGACCCATTACTGTTTCAAATATTTCTTTTTATATTCCTGATGTTATTTTACTTTATTTATTCTTCTCGTTTATATTATTCTCTTATCTTGTTTCGTTTATCTCTGATGAAGATCTACTACTTAAATCGAAATATCTCCACACCTTAAAATAATACATTACCTCATTAGGTTTTTTTTTTCTGATCACATTTATAAACATATCCTAACTTAATTAACAGTTAAAAGGGAGGTCGTGATGAGTTGGGAGGGGGACCTGGGTATCCTTCGCACTCCAATAATTTGGAAACCGGGAAAGTTGGTATATTCGAGATTTGAGAACCTACTTTAAACTAAAATAAGAATATTCAAAGAAGTTATTATAATCGAAATTACTAATAAACTCTATTTAGAGAGCTTTCTAAGGTAGTCTAGGAAAAGATTTTTATAAGGAAAATACTCGCTAGACCGCTAAGTGGGTGATTTCGGTTAAAATTGTTTGAAATTTTACATTTTGAACATCTTCCCCTCCTCCAACAAGTTGTGACAGCCCTGTCGGTTGAATATACCTCGATAATTAAGAACAAATGATTTTTATAGAAATGTTAATATTAATTAGTGATAAAATGTCAAAATAAGTAACCAAGAGATCATTACAGTATTATGTACAGAGCTATAAAGATCAGTTAGTGCTAATAGGGCTAAGTAAGAAACTACCAGATCTAAAGTCATCACTTTTCATTTGCTATAAAGACCTCTCTTGCTCAACTCCCTATAGTAGTTTAAAAAAAAATGCATCTAAAGTTATTTTATTTAATTAATAAACATTTATAAGGTTGTTTCTTAAAATACATTGTTGTTATAGGACAGTTCTTGTTCAACTTCTTATATAATATATAAATCAATTGAATGTTAAGTTGCTAATTTACTATTCAAAAAATAATAAAATAAAAAGGAAAGAAATAGTTCAACTAGAAAAAATACACAAAACTATTGAGAAAAGGAAGTTCATTTAATTGAATAAATAAAATAAATGTTTAATAAAGGGATTATGTTGAATTACTTGTTAATACAGAATGATTTATTCCGTGCTCTTGAAATACTTATTTTTATTATTTCTTCTACTTTTCAAACAAAGCCTTATCACTAGAGTGTATATTTTAAAATATTATTTGTTTTTTTAAATTCCCCTCCCTTGCCATTTCTGGCATACGGGGTGCAGCAGTGATGTTGTGCGCTAGGGTTTGCGCATGCCCCTACTCCCAAAAAAGAACATTTTTTTTATTTTTATTTTACAAAATTATTATTACGATAATAATGTTAGGGGTTTCTTTTAAGTATTATAGGCAACAATTTTAACTGTGATACAGTCCAGCGCGTTGATAGGGTTGCACCTTGTCCAGTCCCGCCTCCTGCAGTTTGCCAGCCTGGTCCAGCCCTCCTGGTCTCAGTCTGAGTCAGCTTCCTCTTCTTCCGGTTGCTCGCCGATGTCAGGCGGTCAAGCCCTTCCCATATTGAAATGAGTGGGGCCCACCACCTCCTTCCACCCGTGAATGAACTCCCTGAAGAAGGGACAATTCTCTTATAACGTATTATTCTAATGATTTATAAGAAGATGGTCAGGGTTGCGGTCAAAAGTGAAACAAAAATAGTATACAACTATTTATTTTCCAACGTTTCGCCCCACTTTGCTGGGCTTCATCAGGGCTGTCCAAATGAATAAGTTGAAGAGACCTTAGGACTGGACATTTGGACAGCCCTGATGAAGCCCTGCAAAGTCGGGCGAAACGTTGGAAAATAAATAGTTGTATACTATTTTTGTTTCACTTTTGACCGCAACCCTGACCATCTTCTTATATATCAATTTTTACGGTCAACTATATATACATATATACAATATGATGCAAAATCTACGGGGCTCTAAAAAAGATACATCTTTCACAACTCTTCACTCCAATGCAACACCTCAAAACCAACAACTTATTTCTCTATCTCCATCTTTGCTTCATGGGACCAACTACTCCCATCACTGTATTGCTACTCACCTCTATTCTAATGATTATTCTGGTATAACGTGGTGCGTCCAACCATTCCATCATCTGCACTATTCTGGAACGGTTCATCCCTAGTGTATCTATAGTCTAAAAACATCTTTGTAGCCTCCTCTGGGGTGGTTGCCTGGGCCCCTCTCACTCTAATAGCCGCCATCAACTGTAACGGCTTAACCTTGGCCGTGCCACCCTGTACGGGATACCCCAGAGATTCTTCTCTGACTCCTGTATAATAAATTCGACCCAGGATTTCTTCTTTTGGCAACGCACTCCGTTTCGATATACCCTATACTTATGCTTAGATTCTTCTCGAAGTGAAGACCTCCTCTAGTCGTCTCTACACTCCTAGTACCTACGCCTAGCCCTGCAGTATTCTTTTTTTAACTGCGTCAGAACCGGCGTCCACCATTGGACCGGACGTACTCTCGCCCTTCAGCGTTGGAGGGTAATACTTGCCGTTTCAGTGATGGTCACTTGCGCCTGTCAGCATTGCCACTCTGTGATCAATCTCGGACTCCCCATCTATCGGCATCCTCCGACTCTCCTCCCATTCTCTGTCAGCCAGTATTCCCTCCAATCCACTGGAAAACGCTCTCCAGTTCGCCAATCGGGTCACAAAGCCTTTTTCTGCTTCTAGGGCAACGCATTCCTCCTCCACCACACTGAAAGCTATGATCCGGTGGTCGGAGATCATGTCTGACCGTGGGGTTCAGTCCGCAATACGCTTCGTTATGGGAGCCGCGGCAAGTGTCGCATCGATCCACTCTGGCCCCGCGCTCCAACAAATGTCGGACCAGAAGGCTCGTTCATAATAACCAGCTGACACCTAGCCACGCATTCTTCTACCAACCTCCCTCTAGCATCTATGCGAACCGAACCCCAGGCCGTGCTCCACGAATTGGTATCGGAACAGACTATCACGCTTTTATACTTAAGCGCGACAGCCTCCACAGCAGCTATATTATCCCCTACGTTAATGTTTACATTTCTCTGTCGCGGCGGTATATATCCTGAGACCAGACCGAAGGCATATCTCCCCAACCTGATATAACATGCCTCCTGATCTGCTATGGTAAATTGCTTCAGTTCCATTACGTCGAAGGCAGCGTTAACACCATTGCCTAGCGCGACCACCCTCGACGTAGTGCCAAAACTTGTGATCATATTCTTCCAACAACATGGCTCCTGAATCGCCAAGATGTCAGCAAATCGGGCGAGAGTTCTCAATTCGTCCGCGACCACTCATCTCCGGCCCATATTGGCCTGCAGCCTACGCGTACCGGGTCTTCTTCACACGCTTGACTATCATCTCCAGATGTACCGGAGATTTCCAGCTACCCGCACAATGTTGGAGATCTTTCCCTACACTGCCATTGGCCTTACAGTTTCTGCAACACGGTTCTGCACCCTTATTCTTTTCCGGACACTCCTTGACTTTGTGACCTGTCCATCGACACCACCTGCATGACACGTCCCTCGTGCAGGTTTTAGCAAGGTGTCCGTAGTCTCGAAACCGAGGTCGAGGTAATCACTGATGCTCAAGCTCCTCCATCCTCCGCTAACGTCCTTCGCCGACAATGTCATTAGGCCGAGCCTCATCGCTTGGTGCACCACGTATACGTTAGCCCACCCCTCGCAGGAGTGGAGAAACAGGGTCTCAACCACTCTCTCCTGTCTTTCTCATCTTTCAGCGCGTCTATTGAAATCTTAACCCAAAGATAATTCTTAATAAACCCCTTTAACTCCAAGCGAGGTCTGCGTGTCATAGTGAGCCTCGTTTCCAGTCCCTTATCCTTAAGTTTTCCTCAGCTAATGAGTGTTTGAGCCTGGTCAGCGCCTTCAGTCCTGACCAGGACGCTACCTCTTTGACTCACCTTTACCATCTTGATTTCCCCAATTTGTTTGAAATCTTCTGGGGACGGGAGCTCTTTGTATATGTCTTCAGCAGTCCACCCCTCTGCACACCCATTCAGAGTGACTTACGTTGCTATCTCCCGTGGGTTCTGAGGGACTGCTGGAAAGTAAGCTTTTACCTTTCTTTATGCTCATCTTCTTGTGGTATTTCCAGCGTCTGGGTGGTCTTTTTGTTTTTCCTTCTTTGTACTTGCATCTTCCATGGCCTTAGCCCTTCATCCTCCTGCATCCCTCCATCAGAGCTTTCGCAATTGCCCATATTTCCCCCCATGCAAATCAGCACTGGATCTTTGTGGCACCGGAGCTGGTGCCGCGCCCTCATATTTACTTTTTACATTCTGCTGAGATGGCCCCCCTGATGTTTCAGCGTCCGGGGTTTTTCCTTCAATTGCCCGAGGACTGGTATCCTTCTCTTTTTTTCTCCTGGGCTCGTCTTGCGGCTGTATGTTCCAATAGCATGTGGGTCTCCTGATCTACCTTGCCCTTCAGGTCGCCAATTAGACCTGACATCCTTTTAAGTGTGGGGAAGGCCCATTCTTTTTTCCTTTCATCGTATGGCGTTTCCGGTAGCCTCTGCCACCATAAGAGCTACAATCTGTGATACTTTTTTCCCAACTATTCGGTGAAGTGCGTCGGTATTTACAGTTTCCTTCACTATTTTATCAACTATCTCAGGGATTATGTCTCACTGGGCTTCCAACCCTGTTATAATATTACATAGTTCCCTGGTCTGCATGTTGATATATCTATGGCATTCAACTGTGTTTTTTTTTTCCTCTCTAAATAATTACGGACCAAATCCTGTATTCTGCTGGCCCTTTGACTAGGCCTTTCTGCTTTTGGGAACTCAGGGGCTTTCCTCCTCCTCACGTGCCCTCTTTCTTCTTGGTCTCCAGTGTTCGGGCTCATTTTACCGTTTCTACTGTCAGGCCCTGAATCTCTTTGTGCCTCACTGCCGCTTCCCGTCGACCTTGGAGTACCCTCCGCCATTTTGTAGTCGTAGTCCCCATTATCAATTTGGGATTTTATTGCTTCTGGTAATGGTTTTTCACTGCCACCACCCTTCTCCGATACTTCAATTACTTTTTTGTTCACATCCTCCATAGTCGATATTGAAAACACCTTATTTTTCGTAAGAAATAATGTAAATGGGGTGTTTTTGGAAAACACTTTTTTCCAAGTTGTTTGATTTTATTGCAAATTTGGAATTATAGTCCCCACTCATGATAACAATTTTACAATAAAAAAACTCCTGCCCACATACATCTAGGTTCAACAATAAAAAATAAAACAAATAACAAAACACAAAGCCTGGTGCCACGGGTAGTGAACATAAAAAATATTAACGAATACGCTATCTCCTGTTCCCTGGGAGTCCCGATTCACACTGGTGTTCCTCGGGACTCAACCACTCACACCCACTCCCCCCAGTACGCACTTGTATACGGAGCGGTGGAAAAACACGTCTTACCTGCTCGAGGACAGAACAGAACTTCAGAGAAAGCATTAGGAAGTTGTGACATATTTCCAAAGCTTTGAAGGGTAAAACGTAAAAGCTGATGAGGGACAAAGAAAATTCATGTGGGAAATTGGTGACCAACAAAAAGGAAGGAAAGTTTGGAGGCATTTCTTCCAGGAAACATTTAGTATGGAAGACCTTCGACATCATAATCATAGTAATTGCTGAACGGGATGGAAGATGTGATAGGTATTAGTGGTTGCTAAAATTCAGCAGGGAAAAGCACTGGGACCAGATTTGGTGTTAATGAAATGGTTAAGTATCTTTTTTTTTTTTTTTTTTGGTTACATACCCTTTTACAAGTTTTACAAGATCCCCCTAGCCGTATTCAAACCAGTGTCACTGCAGTCATGAGCCAAAGTTGGTGCTTCAACTCGCTCAGCTACAAAAAGAAAATGTATTATTCTAGATACCAGAAGACTAGAAGGGGGCAGAAAATAGTTGGCAAGGTGGACTGGAATTACAATAAATAAATGTTTTCATGTTCCGAAGGTTGTTATGAAAATTATCAGTTTTTACTTTCACCTACCTATGTATGAAGTATATAGTAAGGGGAAGTATTGCCACCTTAAATTGTTGTTTTGAAATGTACAAGGATTAATCTTAATCTTAAATTAGGATGGTAAGAAAAATCATGTGAAGTGTGCATCAGACGTTTTCATATCCATTTCAACATTACTTGACATTATTATTTCAATTCTAATTAGATTGAAGAATCCTAAATTCAGTTACAATAGAAAATTGAAAAATTCTATGTTTAACTTTTATATTTGGTTCTTCTTTGAGATTTTACCTTCGCTAACAGAAGTAAGAAGTTATAAATATATTTATAATATGATTATTATTTATTCATTTTTTTTTTTTTTACCTATCCCATGACAACTCCTCATCAAGGATTTTGGCTTTACTATATAAAACTGATAACTATAAAATATTTTTAAAAAATCTTATATCATTATAATCAAGCCTCTTTGGACACAGAGATGGACATTGAGAATCCATAAAATCATCATATTTCTAAATCAAAAATTCACAACACCTGGCCAATACCATTATCCAGAACTTAACATAACGAAAATTCTCATATCTCCTTTTTTGTTCATGAGTATTTATCAACATCAATCAGAAGTCAATTACAGATCATAACAATCGGAATCAACTTATTTACTTTTCACAATGTGAATATAGGAATAAATTGCTATGAGTGCTATTTTAAAATTCAAGATTTTTAATATTTTAAGATTAGAGTGATATAAATGTATTAATTATTTTTGTTTGTTTTATTTCTCAATATTTTTTGTAAGGGGTACTGAAAATTAAGAATAAATATTACTATTGCCTTCTGAATTCTACAGTTAGAACACTTTTAGATTTCCTTGTATATTCCGGGAGAGATGTAGCCTTGAGCATTTTGCTCATATTGCGAAATAAATGTCTATATTTTTCTAGAATATCATCTATTTTTATTAAAATTATGTCTACCTTCTGATAACCCTTTGATGTTGTTACTGCCGCTTGTTTTTGTTACTTCCTCTTTTACCTCCCAACCTATATTCAATTCGGATTTACTCTGGCCTTCTTGCAACAGTAAGACTGAGCATTTCTCTCACCAGTACCCTCCTAACATGATATCTTTTTTTTCTCACTTGAGCATTTTGCTCACCTGGACTCCTCCTGCATTTCTTTTTTTAAATCACGAGCCAAGGCAAAAAGATCTTAGGTCGTTTATGAAATCTAGGTTCTTCAGCCCCTGATGGAAGAGCTATAATTTACAATTGCAATAAAAGCAATCATAAAAATTGTTGTCATCATCACATCCAGTAATATAAAAATATAGTACAAATTGTCTACAATGAGATAAATGCTCATGAGACACCTCTTAGGGGACAAAAAAGTAGGGCACTCCTGCCGGGTTAATTAGTTTTGGTTAAAATTTAATATATTTCACATAGACTTGGTAATTTCAACTAGAAATGTGTAATAATAATTTAAATAAAAAGTATCTAAATATCTAGAAATGATAAAATATTATATGTTAAGAAATTTTTTAACAAAATAACAAATGTTTTGGCATAACAGTCCAGGTTATCATTAAAACCTTCCAACATATGCCCTACTCTTCTATCAATAATGTATAAGAATTAATATTTGGAAACATTAGTTCTGTTTTGATTTTTCATAAACAAAAGAAGAAAAACTTGTGAATTATTTAATGTTGCTATGTGATTTTTCATCAAAATTAAAATATTTAAAATAATGGTTTAATAATACTATCAATGAAAGGAACATATGGGTATTTTTCTTTATTAAGTATTCTAAATATTTGGTTGAAAATGTACAATGCATTCATACAATTCACATATTGAAAATCTATGCATAAAAATTATCATTATGTACATACTTAAAATACCTATACAAAAATTCTATCTTCATTTAAAATACAAAAATTGATGGTTCTGCTTATTTAAAACCATACACATTTTAATTGATGAATATCTAATAATTTAAATTATAACAGTGATAATAAAATATAATCTATATTCAATCAGGTAAATAAAACATAAAATATTAAAAACTAATATAAGTCACCTGATAGAATCATATTTAATTTTAGTATTGCTTTTTACAGATACAAATTTAAGTATTACACCTACGTGTTACTTAACATTTTCAAACAAGCATGTACATAATGCACAATTGGGAAATACCATAATCAACTAAAATAAACCTATTTATTCACATTTATTGAGAATTTCTTGTTCATAAATGCTATATGCCAATTTTCTTTGTTCTAAACAATGCTAAACATAAAGTTACATTTTAACATTTATCAGCATGCTAAGAAACAACACATACTCAATCTTTTATCCATTGTTACAACGTTATAATAAGTCAAGGAGGGATATTTTATCTAATCAACAATCTTATACCAATGAAACAGCTATTTAATTTATGTACAGAAATTAAATCAATGTATAGATTATCTTTAACACCCTAATCTGGTCAGTTACTCTAAAATTTTAAATTATAACTTAATCGTCACAACTTTTTTTTTGTTTAGTTTTTTGTTGTTTTTTTTTTCAACTTGATGTACATGATAAAATCTAATTTATTGTACACAGAATTTACCTCCAACTAATATAAACAAGGAAGGCTATCAGTGGACAATACAGAAACATTGTGATTGCTACCAAAATTGTTGGACTACCCTGTTATGGCACATATTAGTTAATCAAATACTACGCATAGAATTAATCTAGGGATCCTATAAGTTTCATGTAGGCCGTAAAATGGTGACAGATAAGGTGGTATCTTCATCAAAATAACACTACATTAATATAGTTATCAAAATAATAAGTGTAAACTTAAGAACTAATATCAATTTATCCGCTGAGACTTGGTAACTCAAAAGAAAATAATGGTATAAGTCATAGTTAAGGAAAGCTGAAATACTTTACATTTTGAAAAAAACTAAATCTAATATACTCTCATAATAAAATACATTTGATAAATAATCATAAAGAATACTTTTATTCAAAGAAAGGGCTGTAAGCAGAAAGTATGATTTGACATTCAAAGCAACATCTTTCAAATATGGACTCCTAGTTGTGCACCCTATATAAATAGTTCATACTTAATAACTTATTTTACACTCTATTATTGGGGAAATGTCTATTAAGTTATATTACTGTATACTTTTACCTTTAGAGATTTATAGTTCAGAAGAACATAAGTATCAGTAATTCATCTGTGCAATTTATGAATCCTTGAAGAAATGATAAAGTTTTTAGATGCCTGAGCAAGTGTAAGTACATTGCACATTAAATCTCTAATTTTTATTACATATAAAAGATGAACGAAATTGTCCTTTCGCATTCAAAAATATTTACAATATGTTAAGGGTACTTCAAATACTTCTATAAGTTCCTCTCCACATTTCACAGCACAATATTCTTTTCCTTTCTGTACAAAAGTGTTAATACACCTTGCATTTATAAAACACAGTACAAAATTATTATTCCAAAAAAAAAATATATCAAATTGCAATCAATAGTTACAGATGTTGGGAGTTGAAAGAAAACAGTATAAATTTACCATTCATTGATCCTCAGAATAATTACAAAAATAAACTAAATAAATCAACGATTCTGTTCAGAACAGATAAATTAAACATATATAACCATTGCTTTAAAAAAAATTCTCATATCATTACATGAGATTTCTTATTTCAGTTACACAAACACATCCATACAAATTTATATAAATATTTATACAATTCAATGTATACATACTTATATAAAAGTCATTTAAACATCCTTCTTAATTTATATTTATAAATGGAAGTTTAGCAATACAATAATATATATTTATATATATATATATGTATATATTCATATTTATATTTATATACAAAAAAAAAATTTATAAAAATAAGCGAATTGATTGCAATGATAGTTGAATAGAACACAAGGTTGTTTTATCACAGTATTTACAGTCCTATTCAAGACAATTAAATGGAAACATGGGGATGTGTCCGCCTTTTTCTTTTATGTTTAGCATCTTTTCTAAATGCAACATTGCCAGGATCATCAGCAAGTTGTGGATAACGCTGGATACTATGAATATCAATACCATCATAGCCATCAACCCTGCCTCGAAGTAATAGTTCTTCTCTTTCCTCCTCAGTCCATTCACCTCTTCCTGACAGACCAGAAGAAACTAAAGATTTTTCAATTTCCCAAGCACGTTCTACAGCCCGCTTATGAGCATGTTTCAGAAGACGGTGTCTTTCTTGGATTGGATCAGCTCCATATCTAATTGATACTACAGCATCAATACTATGTAATCTCAATTCTTTTCCATCAGCTGTTTCATGAGTTGATACATTGAACATCCCTCCCAATCTTCTTAATTCGTCTAAATCATCTCTTAATTTTAGTGCATTATCCTAAAAAAAAAAAAATTAGTTACTATAAATGTAAATAATTTTAGATTAAGGAATAAAAATTTTAATACATAAAGATAAGAAGAGATATTAATGTTTTTACTAATATTTTTTATTTAATAAGAAAGTAATGAGAGAGAAATGTTTCTTCAATCCTACTACAATGAAACTTCTCTTAATGGTCCCGCCCAATGAGGTACATCTTTAATGCATTTCAACCCCTCTATTACGGAATTTCTCCAATCTGGATCCAGATACCAATCTCATTCCTTATCAGCACTTTTATTTTGTCTTTATGGACACAAATTATAAAATATGAATGTACAAACACACAATTCCAGAACTAAATTTTTTGGGTTGCTCATTATGAGAAAAGTTAAGTAATACTGTTTTTTTTCTTGGATATATTGCATCATTAACAAAACATTATGCATTACATATTTTGTAATTAAGTATTTGTCCATTGTATGTCAGTAGTTATTTAATTACTCATTAATTCTGATTTCAAATTAGTGGGAAAATTAACATTATTTTAAAATTATATTTCCTACCATAATAAACAAATGACAGTTTGTTGTTTTGTACTGATTTTTTTATTATAAATTTCTCTTCCATTTTATCAGGAACTTTGTCCACTTTTTTATTAGGGAAAATTGACAGCACTAAGAAACATTTAGTCATTGTGTAGTATCATTTTTATTTTGCATGTTACAAAAAAAAAAATTAAACTCCATCCGCAAAATTTGATTTTATAAGTTTCAAGATAAGTATAATCTAAAAATCAAATTAAAAAAAAATCCAAGAAAGACACAGTAAACTACAAAACTGACACTAAGCACTTAAATTCACTCTATGCCAACATTATAAATAGACTAAACATATAAACATAAAAATCAGTGGAAATAAGTAAGTTTAGAATAGTCAAATCATAAAGTTTAATTTAAATTACACAATAGATAAAATGGGACATATAAATTGCGAGGTAACCGAACAGCACACTGGACATGAAATAAGGTCCAAAGAGATAGTATACAATATAGAGCAATGTTTGTGCTACAGAGAGCAGCTTTCAGCTTTGTTTTAATAGATGATATGATTTCCATAGTGAAATTAAAAGTTTGACAAATAAGAGGAAAATATAATACAGAATTGAATAAAATATATTCAACTTTTGGAAGTTTTTAACCTCAACAAATTTATTGAAATTAAAAAAATCCATTAGTGGGCTGCCTATGGATTTTCTCCAAGACTACAGTTCCAATTTTCTTTTAATTTGGTACGATAACAACAGGTCACCCAGGCTGATCTTTGAAATTCCACTTACCGTCCTCTAATTTCCAATTTTCTTTTTTTTTTTTTTTTTGGGTTATATGATCCCGAAACAAATTTTTCATTACCAATATAATTTATCATTAATTTAATATTAAACCTTATGTAATAAGCATTTTCAAATACAAATTGCAAAATCTTTTTATTATTAAACTAAAAAAGAATTTTCTTGTGATAAAAAAATTTAATTTTGAAAAAGAAAAATTATTCTGAAACAATTTGCACCCAGTCCTGATGAAATCCTTCAAAATGGAGAGAAATGTTGGTTACCAATTAATAGTTATTTTTTTTAACTTCATTAACTACCACTCAGACTATCTTCCTAATATCTATTACATACAGTCAATTATTAATTTCCCCCCCCCCAAAAAAAATTAGACTACAGTATGAGATTCTTAATAAGTTTCACACAAAAACTTGATGTTCTCATTTTATTTTAATTAGTTTTTAAGATGAATGAGTCTATGATTTTATTTTTGTGTTATTTTATTTTTTTATAATAACCCTTCATACAATGGACAAATTCGTCTATCTAGTGGGTGTCCGTTACATAGAATTTTCACTGTACCAACAACATGTGTGATATAAAAACGTTTTCAATAATATTATTTATTTACGGGTAATATAGAAGGCTAATGTTTCAAATTGTATACTTCATAATATTCAAAAGAAATATTTATCTTAAAGTATATTTAAAACTCATTAAAGTATTCTAATTATAAATATATTAAAATATCAGCATACCTTCACAAAATAAAACATATCTTGATCATGGAGTGTGAAGTGTAAATCAAGAAAATGTGAGTTATTAAAAACTGAAGTGACGACATCTTGTACCACACTATTTACGCCTCCAACAACTGATATCAAAGCTCTGCCATTTATACGCGATATGAGAAGTCCTTCTCCAAATACTGATCTCCTATAGGCAACACGAGGCAGTAGATTCCTTGTACGTGCTTCGGTTTTTAATAAAGGTTGTGGTACGAAACCAAGTGTAACAAACTTGTCAGAAATCTAATAAGCACAAAAAATCACCAAAATTATTAATATTTTTTCTATTATGGGAATAATAAAAAATTAAGAAAAAATATTAGATAATCACCTTATCTATGATACACTGTAACCCTGACATTACTCCAAAGTCTGGAGCTAACTGAGGAGAAGTTACTTTAGCAGTCGGCCTGTAGACCATCTTTTTAAGATAAACAGATCCTAATATATTATTGATGTCATAGCCATACAATTTCAACCAGCTACCCAAATCTGCAAATTAATATTACAAGTCATAAATTACTTTGCTCTTATAATATATTATGAACAGATTGCATTAAATAGAACTTTCCTAACCTGTCATGTAATCAATGGATTGTCCACTCAGTGGATTAATAGGATCATTATTTTGGAACCTATAAATAAATATATCTGTTGGAGCCGTCAGCTGATTTGCTAATCTTTCCCAATCAGGTGTGATCCATTGTCCAACAAAGGGATCATACCATCTTTTACGTAGGTATAATAATCCTGTATGTGGGTCTGGAATTCCACCTTGATAATCGACAACAAGTAAAAAGTCAGGGTTAGAATCCCTTATAGTTTTACCAAAAGGAGTTCTTTGAATTTCTTTTATAATATTTCCATTTGTATCAAATAAAACAAGTGGAGAACCATTCTGATCTGATGCAACATAAAATCTAAAAATAACATTTAACATGAAAAAAAAAATTATGAAAATTGTTAAAATCAATATTTTACTAAATTAAACTCATTACCTCTGTTCTGTAGTTTCCAGAGCTATTAATATTCCTCTATCATCATACAGATATCTAAATGTACCACCACTTCGAGGATAATGAAGATGGGTAACTAAATGTGGCCTAGTAGGATCAGCATACAAAAGTTGAGTGGTGTTTCCTCGGGCATCTTGTATTGCTATCAATCTTCCCCGATCATCATATCTATACCATGCTGTAAAACTTTCTTTTTCAGTTGCACTGCTTAGCTGGCCTAGTTCATTGTAACGTAACTTTGTTTCACCACGGCGAACCACAAAACCTCGAGCATCATAACCATTGAGTTCAACATCACCAACCTAAGAAACAAAGTTGATGAGTTATATAACAAAATCTACGTTTAAAATTTAACCTTATTAAAATATAAATATTGGTTTTTAAATATCTAAAGATACACAAATTTTTAAACCTTAAAATTTATTTATATTTAAAATATTTACAAGGCTTAACAGCAATGTGCGAGGAACCCTGCTCGGTAAGGTGGATGCAATCAAGAACATATTTGAAAATATATTTGAATCAAATAATATTTAACATACATGTACTACAATGGACAACACAAAGGAGAATGAAAGGGACATTAAAAGCACATATTTTAAGTAATAAGTTCATATAAATACAGAATTTACTTTCTATCAATATTCTAAAAATATTTTAATTGTCTATTAATTACTTCACGTAAATCATATATGGATAAAGGCAACCTAAAATAAAAAAAATATAATCAATATCACTGTTAATATACCATCCATTATCACCATTAACATACTAATTTATTTGAATCCATTTTAGAATTAAATATAAACATTAAAATTATGTATATTAAATAAAAAAAAACATTAAAAAATATGTATATCTACCTGAACAACACGGTCACCAATATCATAGCCTAAGCTTAATTTTTGTCCTCCTTCCATAATACTAATTATATTGCCATTTTCATCATAAACAAATTTCCAATCACTTCCTCCAGTTACTTCTAGTAAATGACCATCAGCACTGTAGGTGATGTGTTTGGTTGATGAAGTACGACTAATGGTGATTTTTATTGATTTTATTCTGCCTCTTACATCATATTCCAATTCCATTCTATGCAGAATAAATATTATATATAAGTAATAAGAATTCATTTTTTTTTTTTTTTTTTTTATTAGAGAAATCTAATATAAATTAATTACTCAAAAACTTCAAAGAACTAAAAATATTAAGAATCAATTTTAACAGAATGACTTAAACCTAGAACATATGGTAGTATTCTTATCTTAAATCAACTATTTCAACTATTTTACAAATAATAACATAATAATTTATTTTACAAAATAACATAACAAAAATATTTTGAATTTGAAACATTTTTTCATAACCATTTAGTATAGAGCATTGACCATTTTGGAGATGCAGTAAGTTTGTTTACAATACACAATTGATATAAGTTTAAAACTGTTTCTTTATTTTTTAAATATTTTGTAATTTAACACATTAAAAACTTAAAAATTCAAACCTGTAGACATCAATTGCTTTTATGTTGACTAGTACTGTTTTTGTCCTGGCATGGGTGTCATATTCTGTTATTGTAAAGAACTGCTTTCCAACATCTTGTACTACTGATCTATTGAAGCTGTTACGATAAATTCGAAGATCGCTTACTCCTTCCAAAACACCAAGATTTTGAGAATACTTAACTTTCAATTGTGGTAATTCTTTTCCATCTATATTTACTTCAACACCTGACACACGGGCATTTCCATCATACTCATACCTTAAAGAAAAACAATTATTAATTTGATTATAACTGAGTAAATTATTAGTTATATTATTATTATTATTATTATTAGTTTAATTATAACCAAATGAAACCATTATATAGTTTTGGAAAATAATGAGGTAAATAAAAAACATACTCATGAAAATAAATAAAAATGAATTAATATAAATTTTATTTATTGTATATTTGTGGATTCAAAATGAATTTTGAATTTTAGATAGTGATTTTATTGGAACAGAATTTAATTTGTTGTAACAAAATACTAATATTTTACATGAGACATGATTCCGCCCAAATCATCCTCTTCAAATATATTTGGCAAAATATGAGATAGTATAAAATAAATTTATAAACCAAAAATATTGTATTAATACTTTAAAATACTGAAACAAAACAAAAATTAAGTTATTATGAATGTATAAACTCCACTAACCGGTAGTTGGTGTTATGCAATCCACTTTTACTTCCAAATTTCAACTTTTCATCTTTTAGCAATCCTATATGATGTCGGAACTCATGTTTTAACTCAAAACTTGGTTCAATTATGTCAATATTTTTTACTAAATTGGCATTTTCTTGATATGTATAATGGATGGAAGAAAGTCCTAAAAACAAAATAAAAATGTTAGCAAGTTAGCTATTATGTAATTTTTAATTATGAAAATATAAATATATATTGTATTGAAAACAATCATTAAGAAAAAAATTGTTTATTGTCATCCATCATTAACTAGGAAGAACTAAAATTGTAGGTACTTATCAATAATCTCCAACATTTCTCTATCAATAATTTTTCATTAATGATATTATAGACAACTTGCTTAAATAATTAGATCTATTAGATGATTTTTTTCATTAAAATTAAACTAATTAATAACTAATTAACTTAATTTTTTAAATCTTTTTTAAAAAGAATTTCCTATTATCCAGTCCATATTTATTAAGGTATACAGACTCTAATTAATTAATTTAATAAAATTATTCATGATAATATTGAATGATTACTGGTCGTAGAAGTCAAAGACATTATTATTCACTGATTTATATAAATATTCCACTTAAAAAAAAAAAATATATATATATATATATATATATTTATTTATTTATTACACACCTGCTAGAACTGTGTCAAGTTTTCCTGACTGATCATAGACATATGCAACGCGACCTGACTGATGAGGATATAATTTTGCCAAAATTTGACCCTCATCATTATAACGCAATTCAAATGGGTGCCTATTCATAGGAGAATAATACTGGTACTTAAAGAAGCCCAAAGATGTCTGTAGTGAAAAAGCATGAATATGTCCCCTAGGAGTCGTTAATGATTGAAGAGCTCCAGCTTCATCATACTGCAGCAAATAATCACTTCCTCGTGGTGTAGTAACTTTCAGTGGCTGTAAAAAAAAGTTTATGAAGATATTAAAACTTCATCACCTTTAAATAATATATAAAGTGTGTTTAAATCTTTCTTATGCCAGATCAATTCAATTATCTACGTAAAAAGAATGATGATTCATGTGTATCAAAAATAATAATATATACTTTGAAGAAATGTTGCAAACTGTGGTTTAGAAAGCCAGAAAAACATGTTGTCACTTTCAAACATTATTCGATTAAGATTGAATAAAATGATTTCTTACACCTATGAAGAAACTATAATTTGAAAAATAATTAATTATGAAAAATTAAAATGGAGAACATACCAAATTACTAAACATATCCTTGAAAGCATATAAAGTAGATGTTCCATCTGCATATCGAATTTGAGATAATCTGCCAGCACGATCGAAGATATAACTTTCATTCAGATCACCCCATCGCCAAGTGCTAAGGCGGCTGAATCTATCATATTCCAGCTCAACACCAGCAAAAATACCATTTCTAAAAAAAAAAATATTTTTTAGCAATTTCAAATAAGTTTATTTGCCCCATTAATTAATTAAAAATACTTATAATTGTCACCTTGGGCCCCATTTCACTGGCCTTGCAGTTCTATCATATGTCACATTGATCAGTTCTAGTCTATCATCAAAAAAGACTGCTACAGTTGTTGTGGCTCTGTCATATTCAAGAGTTAAAACATTCTCTCCATTTACTCTAAGTCTCCTCCCAACTTGAACAACACCCTTCCCTAAAAATATGAAAGATAATTGATTGTTAAAAAATGTTTTATTTGGAGTTAAATAAATATAAAAACACACATAAGAAATTTATGAGTAGATTAGTGCCATACTTTAAATAAAATTGTATTACAGCTAAAATACGCAATCCAGTTTTGTAAAAAAAATTTAATTTTAAATATTCATAAATGACATTAACCATTTATCAACAGTACTTTGCAGCACCTTCTTTGAACAAGGAAGGAATTATATTAGTATTTAATTTACTTCTATAAATAAATGTAGGAATAATTTCATATGGAAAACTCACCAGGCATCCGTGACTTAGTGCCAGGTGGTCTTCTGATAAAATATCTCCATTCAAATCTATTAGCTACATCACTTCCAACTTTAATTATTTGCTTGGCAGGAACAGGGTAACTTTCTCCTAATACAGGATCTATTTCACTCAATAGTGGATAAGCCACAGTTTCAGTAGCAACCAACTGCCACCATGGTAAAACTGTTGAAACACTACCATCATTGAAAACCTCAGTTCTTTCTTGAGCTTCACCTAAAGAAAAAGATTTCACATTGAAATTTTATAATAATTAAATTTAAAATAAAACATATTATCAACATTATTCCTACCTAATTTTGTAACAACAGAAGCCCCTCTGATCACCATTGTTGTTGGTTGCTGGTCATCATGGGAGACTTGAACCATTGCCCCTTTTTGATTAAGATCAAATGAAAGCTTTATAACTTTTCCAGTTGGTGTAACAGCTGTAGTAAGTCTTCCAAACTCATCATATGAATACACATACGACCGACCAGCAGAATCAAGTTTACTGCGTAAAAGACCAGTAGGTCCATGGTAATCCAAAGAAACATTATAATTATCTGGTGTATTCAATTCACTGAGTAGTCTTATTCGTGACATTCTTAGGCGACACTTTTGTCCTTTGGTATTTTCAATAGAATTAACCTTTGAAAACAAAAAAAATAAAATGATTAAATGAAATTAAATCATAAAATTACACAGTTTTACTAAAGTTGCACATGCAACTTTATGCAGTAAACATGCCTTACTTACTTTGATAACTATATTAGCCTACTTTGATAACTATATTAGCCTACTTTGATAACAATATTAACAACTGGAAAACCATTTAAAAACATGAAGTTTGTTTTTGTTGCTATTTTCTTTTCTTTTAATTTAAATAAGCATTATATAATGTATAAAATGTGATATTTAGCCAAATAAAATTGAAATGCCTATTTTTTAACTATGAAGACTATTGTTGCTACTGAATCTAAGACTGCAATCAGCTGGTACATGAATGTTTTGCACATTTTTTAACTGAATTACTGAATAAGAACTCTAGAAAGTTATATATCACCACATTTTCTATAAAATATTTAGAGAATGTGAAATAATTCAAAGCAATGTAAAAAAAAAAATTTTTTTGAGGTAAAAAATGTAACTGGAAGTGTAAAAAAAAAGAAGAATACATAAATAAATAGATTTGTATACTTCAAAAAAGAAATATGATAATAAATAAAAATCCTTAGAGGTTGGAAACCCAAAATGATCTTAGCTGGAGGAAGCTAGGACAGTAGTGAACACAGTTTGGGACAATCCAAGGTGAAAGGGAGGTGCTAGACCTCTTCCCACCACTCCAAACACAAGCTAGAAAAGTGCCCTCCCTTGACGATAGTTTATCATATGATTGATCATTGTGCTTATCGTACTTCCAAGCTATCACGGCTTGACGAGATAATGTGCTGTCAACCACAGTCAAAGTGGTAATGCAAGGTAATTATGAATTCTGAATTAATCAATATAATATATGGGATATAAAACACACACACACACACTATATATATATATATATATATATATATATATACATATATAAATTGAACGTTTCATCAAAACCTACCATTTGAAATGATTTGAATGAAACTGAATATTGAAGTCATTAGTTTTTAAACATATAAAATAAATTATATAGATTTGTTAAATATTCATTTAAACCAAGTTAAAGTTTAAACAACTGGTTCATACACAAACTAAATGCATTAAATTTATTTTCATTAATACAGTTCTTTTTTTATAATGATATATAATTATTTTATGAATTATTTATGCTATTTTTCATAAAGTGATGAAAAAAGATTAAAGTTGTTTGATAAAATTTATTATATTTATCAAAAAGGTACTAATATATACTTAAAATAAAATTATAAGAAATATACAATAAAGTTCAAAAGTGGTATATAGAATAATAATTAATCAAGAACAGTAAATATTTAATTAAAATATTCAGCACAATGGATTTAATCTATAATTTAATTAGAAAAATAATTTAAGCCTACTCCAGATAAATAAAAACTCAAAACATTCAGGGATGCGGTCAAAATATAACACACATAAGTTGAACTGAATTATTTAATCGTGCCAACGTTTCGGCCAGAATTTCTAGCCATAAGAACAGAACAAGATAACAACCAATTAATACATAAAATATAAACAGAATGACATAAAGTAAATAATTGCACAGAATAGAATTAATAAAATTAAAATGATGAAAGAAGTGGAAAATACAATGTATATATAGGTAATTGATTAAGTAGGTAAAATAACATAATATTAAGGAAATATAAATAAAATAAAAATTTGAAATTATATAATGCAAAGAAATATGAATATTTTAGTTTATTAATAATTTAAAACTTAAAATTATGGAAAGAAAAAATAAAATTGAGAGAAAGAAAATATATGCAACAGATGAAATATGTAACTATAATATTAGATAAAGAAACAAACTAAGACGTTAAGTTTAACAAAAGAAGTGAATAGAAAAAAAAAAAAATTGAAAACAACAATAATAATATATGGTGAACATAACTAATAATGTGGGTAAGGAAAATTAAGAAAAGAGTAGAAAAGGAGAGGGGTGCAATAAAGATAGGGAAAAAAATATAATAAAACAAAATGAACCTGTTAGCTTGTAATCTTACCGCCAAGTGGGTTCTGCGCCGCGAACGGCTAGACTCAGAATTAAAAAAATACGTTACGGAGATAACAAAGTGTTTTTTTATGAGGAAACGTTACAAATGGGTAAAAAATAAAAAGTAGAAACTATTTAGAAGAGGAAAGCGTGTGAGAGGGTGACACATATGTGTTATATTTTGATCGCACTATGTACTATTACAATTTCTCATATTTTCATGATTTTTATGACAATAGTCATAAAATTGTTTTCATAGTGATAGCAACTATGGAAACACAAAGACATTTATTTTCTTCTCTAGTTAATTTTCAACTTCTTTAATAATTTATATTTATCTACTTTTCATTACTGCTGACAATGAAGGATTGTAAATTTTTTCAAATAAACCAAATTAAATTTACTTCAAAGGAAACTCTCTGAAAATTTTGAATTAAAACTCTTCCAGATTATTTTAATCAGAATAAGACCTACATATTAAATATCACTTAATTGTATAGTGCTATTATAAATTTAATCAAAATCATTAAAGCCAATTTTTAGAAAATGGTAAAAGAAGAGTAAAATCAAAGATATTAAGTGGTACCTTCAGGTAGTCGATTTTAGTTAAAAGGTTGCTGAAACATCCCATGAATATAAGTAACTCAAGTTTTTAATTTCAATATTGTACCTTTGTTCATTTTTTAGCTAGTCTATTCACATACACAAGCACACAGACCAATTAACAAGATGATTATTTTTCTGAGGGGATCATAAAACATTCCAGTTGAAAATCTGATTTTCTAATTTCTAACGATCATAATACATCTCTTACAACATATGTCATGTGGATGTAAGTGGGAGTGAAAATTCAGGGTTTTCATTCTCTCTATTTAAATGAATTTTGAAGGGTTCAATTGAAATTTCATCAATACAAATAATTCTCTGTTTAAACCTTCTCACTATATCCCAATTCTTTTTCAATTTTGAATAGAAAATTTATAAAGTTAAGTATAAAAGCACATGCTCACATAATCAAAGAAACATTTAAATGTTATTCAGCCAAGCAAAGCTAATCATACCTGGCTAGTGTAGTCTCTAAGAAGAAAAACTTTATTTCCTGCAGTATCAGTAACAGTACTTAATTTTCCATTACTGGTATTGACATTGTAAGTGAAAATGTAGCTTGTTTCTCCGGTTAAAATATTTTTTGTTGCAATATGTTGCCCAAATCTATTAAACACGTACAACTCCTGAGTTTCAGGAGAGTAAACTTCATATTCCCTAGAGGGATTAGCTTCAGGAATACTAGCCACTACTGAACGAATCCTGTAATTTCATTTTAAGTATTTAATAAATTTGTATTAAAGAAATATAATTAATTTTATTGAAATTCTAAATCATTAAATTGAAAATACCTGTAGTTAGCTTGGTCAGCAATATGAAGAATACCATCAGGTGTTACTACAACAGAGGATATCGTATTAAATTTCGACGTAGATGCTAAAAAGTGATCCTGCTCAAAACAGTCACAACCACGGTCTAGACAGTTACACCTTGATTCAGCACCAGCATAATGAGTTATTCTCCCATCAGTTCCTAGAAGAAAAAAAATTTAGATATATATACATACATATCTGTTTATATAATAATAAAAGGAAAATTCACCCAACATGAAAAACCAACACACCAGCTTTGATATTAACAATACTCAATTTTTATGACCTAAAAAAGCTAAAGAATAACACTGAAAACTCATTTCCAGACAAGGTTTATTGTCCCTTATGTCCTGTTTAGTAGGGGTAGTCACACAGCAGAACACATCTTTCAGTTGACAGGTTATAGAAGAAATAGAGTAAAGAAATGTGACCAGAAGTTAAAGTGCTGTGGAAAAGTTATGTGGAGAATTGAAAAGCTTTGAGAGGGAAGAACCAAATTCATATTATCATAGCCTAACAGAGTCATTTTAAAGAAAGAACGCTAGAAGAAGAAAAGAAGAGTGCAAGAAAATTCCTTAAAACCTAACGTCAAATTACTTTATGATGCAAACCAATGAAAAAACCAATAAATTATCCCATAATCAAGAAAACTAATAAATTAAGTGTATAATAATATAATATAATATATAACAAAAATATCTAAATCGGGTACAACAAAAGTGAACATTGATCTTCAAAATTAATAATTTAATATTAATCCATTTAAATTAATTTACTGTTAAAAATGAGTATCTGGCTCCACACCAAATCCTCAAACAGAATTAAAAGTTCAAACCTTACAGTCCCCATAACACTCAATTTTACACCATAAATTTTTATAACTGCAAATTTTAAATAATTTTTGACTTTCAAGAATATAAGATATAAAATTATTAAAACCCATTGAAGAATCATTCAGTACTAATTAAATTATACTAAACTACTTTTTTCATCATGATCAAAATCAATATACAGACATGAAGTATATATATAACTGTTGATGGCATTGTTTTCTTACCTACTAGTCTCACTCTATTTATTCTCTGAGAATCACTTTCAGCTATATACAAATCTCCTGAAGAAGAAAACGCAATGCTTTGTGGCATGACAAGTGTTGCTTGTGTAGCTAGTTCATTGTCCAAACCACGAGCCTGGCAGTGCAATGGTCTTCCAGCAACTACTTTGACCCTATAGTCTGCAGTCAATTTTAAAACCATATGATCATCTACAATGTGTAGGGAATTGTCCAATGGGTTGATTGCTAAATCAGTAGGCCATCTTAAATGTACCTAAAATATGAGTATAGTTTATTGTACATGTTTATTAAATTAAGCTATCAACATGAAATAAAACAGTAACAAGAACACTTTGAGTAATTGTGTAAAATACTGAATGACCTGCACTCAAAGTTCGATTAGTCCATTTATATTAAATAGAAAAGGTATATTTATATTTTTATATCATAAAAAGT
The DNA here is from genome assembly GCF_000696795.3 of Halyomorpha halys. Classification (NCBI taxonomy): domain Eukaryota; kingdom Metazoa; phylum Arthropoda; class Insecta; order Hemiptera; family Pentatomidae; genus Halyomorpha; species Halyomorpha halys. The sequence continues at coordinate 372,719 of NW_027113381.1, forward strand.
GGGAATAATTTTTAAAATTTCAAGTGTAACTATTTGGTAGATTAGATACATAAAACTTGGTTACAAACAACTATTGAGAAATTTTAAACTAAGAACATGAAAAAAATTTATACTTCTTTGCAGATGTATAGTTGCTTTTTATAAGGAAAAAACAACACCTATAATTTTTTTTTTTTAAGTTGTAATCTTAATATGTCGGCACTAAAAAAGATTAATCGGCTGGTAAATGGAGAAAACTACACAATGTAGGACTTAATTACCAGTACCCATTAAATATAACTGTGTTATGCTAACTAATACAGGAAAACAATTTTTTTGAACTTTAGTAGGAATAAATTATTTAAAAGCTAATTAATATGATTTGACTTGTAGAAATTGGAAGAGTAGACTTAAGATAAAGAAGAGGAAATATATTAGGTATTTTGTGAAATTGACATCTTTCTTATTCAAATAATAAGATCTTTAATTCTTTTCAAGGTTCAGGGTTTTTCCTCCTTTCATCAGAATGACTTATCAACATTATTTCCTTGTTTCTTAATACATCCATATAAATTATATTTTGTCAATAGTTAAAATTTTATACTGTTTCTAAAAAACTTCAAGGGGCCATGGATGGCCAAGCGTATTAAGCCAAAAACTTGACATTCTTTGTCAGAAGTGGTGCCAATTTGAATCTGGCCTGGGGAGGTTGACTTTTATTTTGTCATGGACCCTTGGAATGAATTCTGATCTAGAATACAATAGTAATTTGTAGCATCCTTATGAGTACTGGTAATATCTACATTTTACATATTTGCCAATAGTCCATATAGATGGAAGAATAAAATAATTGAATTTTTTTAGCAACAGGATACAATTTTAACTATTGAGAAAATATAATTTATATGGAAATATTAAGAATCAAGGAACAATAGAAATCATTTTTCCTAATGAATGCTAATGATGGGAGAAATAATCCTGAATAGTCAATAAGAAATCGTAAAACAAATAAAGATATTATAAGGCAGATTTTGATTTCATGAAATACCTAATAAAAGAAAAAAAACTACCAATGGTAGTAAAAATATCTTTTCAAGCCAACTTTGGCCAACATTACAACAGGAAATCGTGGAATGAACTAAAGAGGCAACACTCTTCAGTACTTTTGGCATCAAATCTCGGCAAATCACTAAGACTTATTATAATAAATATTAATAAAAATACAGTCTTGGTATTGGTATGAGTACATATGCTCAATATGATCCTAAAAGACATGAATTGGCAATATAATAGCTTTACCTACAACCATTGTACTTGAATGTCAGTTTTGATCAAAAGTTTATTTTCATGAATATAAACTGGTCAAAATGAAGCAATTCGAAATAGGAAATCAATATACACATTTCTGATTCATGATTACTCAAAGAAAAAATAAAATTATAATATATTTTTTAACTTTTGTATAAAACTAATATGGTTTTTCTACTTAAATTTTACATACCTCTTCTACTGATAAAGTTCCTTCACAAGGAATAGGCTTCCAATGGCTTTTATGGACATGATTTCCAATTACAGTAGTAACAATACCATCCCTGTCAACCATTCTGATGTTAGTTCCATCAGCAAAATACAAAACATTATCAGCAGAAACAGCAACACCTAGAGATAAAAAAATTAATATAATGAACCATTAATTTCCATAATTGGATGAATAAATTGTTATCTTCCGGATAAAATATTTTTTCCTGCATAAAAATATGTATATTTTGTAAAACTTTTAGAAGTGAAACTAGGCTTTGTTTATAACAAAACAGTGCATATGAATCATGACCTAGATCTGTGTTAAAATATAAATCATTATGAAGTTGTGTCTTTGAACTTATTCACAAAATCCTCATAATTATAGTTGATAAATTACAAAATATTATTAGCACTGCAAAAAATATTTATCAATGTTTTACATTAACTTATAATCACCTTTTGGATAAGCCAATTTAGCATCCCTTGCAAGACCTACATCACCACAATGAGCTTCATCACCAGGTAGACATCTTTCTCCAGAGCCTACAACTGTTTCCCAATTGTGTTCAGGATCAGAAAAATCATCAGGGTTTCGTGCTCTTAATATTTGATGTGATTCTGGATCGGAAATATACAACGATCCATCTAATGGACTTACAGCAATATGATAACGGTATGCGACTCGAGTGACACTGAAAATATATTAAAAACAACAGAAAATCAATATAAATATGAATTAAAATAATAATATAATATAAGAGATTGAAAAAATAAAATAAATAAATTAAAATAACAGTGTAACCATACTTGTTACTTATAGGTGATAATAAATTTTACTCTTGATTTCAAAATACTATCAGATAATTTATGAAATAAGATGAGAATGTAGTTTTTTAGAGTTTAAAATTTATTAGATTTTATGCACAATAAGCCAAAGGTTATAAAACATTTAGGAATAAATACAATTTATGATGAGCTTTCTTTAATAGTTCATAGAGCTTTCTTTAATAGTAAAAATGCTTACTTCAATCTGACTACAGTTCTCACTGTACCATCAATCATTATTCTCCTGACAAGATTAAAGTCTCCTACATAAATTGAACCATCTGAAGCTGCAGCTAAGGCCACGGGTGCTAAAAGTCTTTGCTTAGTTCCTGCAGTTCCATCACAATCTGAACAATCAAGAGGTCTTTGATGTCCATCACCCAATGTTGTTTTAACAACCCTAGGTTTATGTTTTAAATATATGTTAGTGCCATCTCCCTTTTGCAGAATTCCTATAACATAAATTTATGATTGTGATTAAATATAAAATAAAATTATAAATTTCAGAGTATCTTTGTTGATAATTGGTCATGTTGAATAATGTATATGTCATCATGCTGTTTTTGCCAATGTTTTGACAAAACCCTGATGATGATCTACAGTGTAGGTCTAAGCGATTCTAAGAAGAAAAGAAGCTGGGTATAGAGACAAGTTGGTACTGCGTAGAGACTTTAAGAAAGACATTACTCCTAACTGTGATGAAATTATCTGATAACCCATTATTTCTTTTCTTTTCTTTTTTTCAAAATAAACATTACTTTTAATATAATTTTGATTAAGTTGTTCCCAATCAAAATTATAATGCAACCATTTAAGATATATATACACACTCTCATTAATTTAATTCAAATCAATTTATTTTATCTTAGGAAAGAAATAAAATTTATATTCATAGTAATAAAATTAATAAAGCAGTAATTTATTATAATACTTATTATTGTAGCATAATATGACCAACATATTAGAAATATAACAATGCAAACCTTCATGGAAATTGTATCTGTGATGAATATCTAAATTCCATCCTCCAACTTCTGATATACTCATATCATGTCCACTTAGTTTTGTAGTTTGTACATCCCAAATTATATTTCTACAGTTCTTATACTCATAGCCAACCTTCACCAATGCTGTAGTGATTCCATAAACACGTTGCCTGTTTATAATAAACAATTTTGTAAAATAAATATACAATCACTTTAAATCACACTTGTTCTATTTATTTAAATGTATTTCAGCTCTGGTAGCTAAACATTTATAATATAAAAAAAAATGAATAGTTTTGATTGTTAACCTAAGATGTATAATATTTATGAATAAACATTAATTTAAATTATTTTGAACTAAAAATATTACATGACACTTCAAGTAACATTTGTTTTTATGAAATTTATTATAAATCTTTTTTCTATTAATGTGAAATGTTATAAATCTCAAACCATAATATTAGTATTTTAACAATTCATTATAGAGTCACAACTCATACCATGCTTATTTGCTTGTGAATGTACATGATAATGAATAAATGAATTGATGCAGAAAGTTTGACATGAAACATAGTAACTTACTACTAAGTAAAAATGTTTCAAGATTTATTAATTATATAAGAAACAAAACAACTATTTGATTCAAAATGAATTTCACTATCATATTAATTATTAAAGGGAACCCAATTGCTACAATAAACCTTTGGCCCAACTTTCTGTAACTCTTTTTAGTTTAGACATCAGTTTTTAAAAAGAAAAACATTTTGTACAGAAATTAACTGATTTTGAAGCAAGTCGAATGGTATTTGTGACTATTTTAGTAAGTAGTATAGTCTAGTTGCTTCTGAACCTGAAGGGATGGTATACATAGTAAATGTTACGTGGCTGCAAATATCAGTATTTATTGAATTATTTACCTTATAGACCTAAGGTACAATATTTTATATCAATTGACCCTACTCTTTTGTAAAATCCGCGGTATCAATAGGAAACAGTGTTTTGTCCAATTTTAGTCTGTTTTCTTTTATTCTTCACTTTGTCTAAGTGCCCACATGGAGCATCCATCAGTTCTTATCATCCAATTTGGGTTCATTCTATCTCCATGCCAGTTTAAACAGTGTTTTACTACTGTCATTGCTCTCTATTTTTTCATTCATATCAGATTTCTGTTAAGTGTGCAGTGCTTTCTGTAGATTTATTTAAATTTTATTCTTTCTCAACCCACTTCCTTATGTATGAATCAACTGTAATTGTATATGTATAAGTTCATATGCTTCTCTCTTGAAAAAGAAGAGATATCTTTTAATGTTCAACCTGCTCATCTTACTCAAGTTCCTATTGTGAACAAGCATCTCAAGAAATTTCCAGTCAAAATAACATACTGGATAAGATTTTCATCCTAAAGCAGCTACTAAAAAAACTATGGAAAACAGATCAGGTTGAACACACCTCATTTGTAAATTTCAAAGCAGCCTATGAGTCCATGGACTGAAACTGTATATGAAAGAACATGGGTAAGATGGGAGTCCTGTTACAAGGAGAAGTGCCTCAAACCTTTAAGTTTAAACAGACAGGTTTGAGGCAGTTAAGTATTATTTCACTGAAGGTGTCCAAATTAGACCTTCAGAAAGCAACATCAGGATGAAATTTAGGGGTGAACTTTTGAATAAAACAAATTCCTAGCCCAAGTAAAAAATACTGTGGTCTCAGGAGAAACTTGCAAAGATTTAGATAAGAAAAACTTAAATATCTCACCCTAAAAGTAAATAAAGACAAAACAAAGGACATAATAATAAGCTGAAAATTTTATTCAAATAATAGAAACTCTTTTTCGAAAATAGATAAATTTTTTATAACATATCTTCACAAAAATCTCTAAATAATTAACTAACTGAGTTAGACCAGTATGCAAAAACTGAAAACAGGACATTATTCTCACTAATAAGAAAACTGAAATATAGGGTAACTTCAAGAAAGGCACTCTAGAACGGAAAATTATGATACTTATCAGGATGTCATGAACACTACGTAATCATGAATATCATAGTAGATGGTAAGAGACAATTCAGAAGGCTTAAGATCAGATGATATATAAAATTAACAAAGATAACACAGAACTATATAAAGTAAACAAGCCATAGCTTAAGATTGGTAGAGGGGGAGGAGGCTCATTAAGGAAGTTTAAGATCTACATGTGATTCAAAGCTTCTTCCATTTCTTCACTAAACCATATCTTGGTAACTGATGTCATTTTCCAATCCTGACACTAGCACATGACATATCTAAACATCCATACCGTAAATATTACATGCATTAATTGATTTATAAAAATAAAGGAAAATAGTGCTTTACCTGTAAACATTCAGTCGATTCCAGGCATAAGTATATTTTATACCAGGGTCAGCTTCAAAAGTTTTCTCAAACAATATACCTTCAATTGTTATTCTTAAATGAATAAGTTTAAGTGATGGAGGAATAACATCTGGAGTCAACTGAAGTTGTATAGTGGATAAATACCCAGCTGCTCTAGAACTGTGGTAAACCAAATTTAAACCAGTACCAGGAATTTGAAAGCTTTCTTGCACAACCTATTAACCAAGGAAGATTTATTAGATACAAAACAATAATTAATTTAAGGATTCACTTTATATAGATTGAATATTTTATATCAATAACACTTTCAATATTACTATTAATTTAATATGATGAAGCAATTGACCTTTAAGTTTATTTACCTGAGATTCTACTAATATGGCACTTTTGTCAGGACAAGAACCTTGAAAGCCATGTTTCCATGTAGCTAGTACCACAGGTTTCATCACATCATAATCATGATCTGTACAAGGGAAAGGATAATACGGAAGAGGATGATCTTCCACTGCCCACATTGTGATAGTATCAACAATTACAACCTGGAAAAATCAAGAAAAATTATGCTTTTATTTTATAGGTAAATGTTAGATAAAAGAGGCTGATCACTATCAAAAGAAAACAATGTTTTAGGAAAATGCTGGTACCAGTAGGGAAGGAAAATAACCCATATAAAGGGTACTTAGGAAATGTAAGTATAATGAAGGCAAATTGTATCAACTTAATAATACTGTAAATGAATCATGAATCTTTTTTTTAGGGGGGGAGGAGGTTTTAAAAAAAAGTGGCTTAAAGAAAACATCTTTTGGCTGGGAACATGGCAGGTTTGGCATGTAGTACCTCTGTCACTATTTTCCTTGGCAGACCACTCTCATTCATTCGAGCAACATGCCTGGCCCACCTCAATCTACTGGGCCTCACAAACTGGACGTCTGGTTCCTTATATAAATCTTTGAGCAACTGGTTTGTTCGACATCTCCATGTCTGGTCAACTTTGACAGCACCAAATATTTTATGGAGAATCTTCCTCTCCAAAACCATTAAATTGTGCTCACCAGGTTTGGAGATAGTCCACGTTTCCAAGCCATACAGAAGAATTGGCCCAATAATTGTTTGATACATACAAATCTTAGTGTCCTTAGACAAGGCACGGCTTCTAAAATAGGGACTGAGGCTATAATAACAGCAGTTGGCACATAGGACTATTCGTTTAATTTTGGAGCCTACAACATTGTCTTGGGTTATAAGCGATCCAAGATACATAAACTCGGGGACTTTTCCAAAAGTATTTTCTCTGATCCTGATTTCTTCACAGGGCTTGGGGATTTCTTCTGTGACCATGTATATGGTCTTTTCTGCATTCACTTCAAGCCCCATTTTTCTTGCTGCTTCGCTAATTTCATAAATCCATCAGAGACAGCTTGGAAAGAGCGTTCAGCAATGTCATCAGTGTAAGCAAGAAGCTGTATTGTTCTGCCAAATATTGTTTCACCCACTTGAATTACAGAGTCTCTAATGGCCTTTTTAAGAGCTAATTCAAAAACAAGGCAGGCCAATGTATCCCCCTGCCTTAGTCCTCTTCCTGAAACAAATTCATCAGATCTTGCTTCCCCAATCTGCACTATGTATCTCACCTCTCATGGTTAGTTTAACCTTTCTAATTAACTTATCAGGGAAGTTGAATTCTCTTATTGCCTTGTACAACTGTCCCCTATGATTGCTGTCATATACTGCTTTGAAGTCAACAAATAGGTGGAGCATTTTAATCCCGTAATCGAGTCCTTTCTCAAGCATCAAGTGTAAGCAGAATATTTGGTCAGCTGTGGATTGTCCTTTCCGAAAACTACACTGGTACAGACCTAAGCTGTTTTCTGCAAAGGGGAGAAGGAGCTGAAAGAGGATGTTGGACAATAATTTATATGCACAAGAGAGTAAGGAGATACCTCTATAACTGTCACAGACCATCCAATTACCCTTTTTATGGATTGGACAGATTATGGACTTATTCCAAGCTTCTGGCATTATTTAATCTGTCCAAATATGAATGACAATTTCTTTTTAAACAATTTTGATCTCTTTTCTCTCAACTTTATTCTTTTTAACATCCGACGTTTCGACCTCTCAGGTCATTCTCAAGGATTCCTTATT
>NW_027113381.1:381062-403626 GCF_000696795.3 Halyomorpha halys
AAAAAAAAAAAAAAATGAATGACAATGTTCTGAAGAATTTTCACCAGCTCACTTCCTTCAGATTTAAGTAGTTCTGCAGGCTATTCGTCAGCGCCCGGTGCCTTATTATTTTTAAGCCTGGCTAGTGAATCCAAAATCTCCTCTTCATCACATGTTTCCATACACTGATCACTAGGGTTATCTTCATGGAGATTCTGCTCATCATCCTCCAGGCAATCTTTGTTGAGAAGTTGGGAGAAATGTCTCTTCCACTCTGCAAGTATACCCACCATGTTTGTAAGCAGCTTTACGTCCTCATTCAGGCAGTAGGTGGATTTTGTTTCTAAATGTTTTCTACTCCATGATCGATCTGATTTAATGTTAACCTGTCAGATGTTTTCCGTGTTCCTTTGTGGTAATTGAAAACAATATAACATCATTAAAGTTTCTAATAAATTCCTATGTAAAGGGTATTCGTCTGATTTGGGTTAATTTTAGTAATAAGGTTAGTTATAAAAAATACCCTAAATGGCTGATCACTATATCCAAATCAAACCGTTATTAACAATGTAACATAAAAATATATTTTTCAAAATTCAGGAGAAGTGAGCTAAATTTATTTTATTATTCTATTTTTTTTTTAAATACATATTTATTTTATAAACAGAGATTAATCATAACAAAAAATATCTTATATACTTACTTCATTCCAAGGAACATTAACAATGTAACTCTGAAGTCTAAATGGGCTCCTTCCAAACTGAAGAGTTATAGCTCCTCCTCCATTAACTAATAAATCAAACCAACCATCTTCTCTTGTTAGTGTAAAACCTTCCATGGGTGTTGATGTGCTTACTCTAACGCCCATTAAACCTCTGCCAATAGAAGTTACTACTCTTCCACGTACTACTCCAGCTCGGCTGAAAATTTTTGAAAAAAAATATTAGTTAAAGAATAATTTTATAAAATATTATTATAACAGATTGGTTAGATAAACAAATAATGAAATTTTCATTCAGATTTGAAAGCACTTTTTCAAAGAGATAAAGATTTATGTATTTTAAAATTGCATGTAGCATATGGCATATTAAATAAAAAATGTTCAACTATAGTGAAAGGTTTACAAATAGAAATTAAATCATTGTTCATTATGTACCTCACTCTCCTGAAGTGTATTTTATAAAATCATCTAGGGAAATATACAGGCTAATTAGTTGAAATTATTCAGAAAACTTTATAACTAGTAACAGCATTTATCTAATGAATAAGATGCTGAAATATTCAATCATTAGATAATTAACTGAAAATTATATTTGATAAATATAAAACTTGACTGACAAATCACATAAAAATAGAAATAAAATTTCTTTATGATTGATAAATTTTCTAATTTTATAACATTGCTAGAAAAATTAAAAAACACTTTAGTCATCAATATTAATTAAACAGTTGAATTTTTCTTAATAATCAAGATTTGTTTTAACTAAATATCAACATTAAAAAATAATACAATAGACCATATTTTTTTAAAGAAAATATACCTGTTAATAGTAAGTTTTACTAATTCATTGTATTTTTCTTATGCCTAATACTTAAGATAAAACTGTTAAAACATGACTAAGATATGAGTCCATTACGGCTCAAAAAGTCCTAAATTCACTAAAGGACTAATATATCTTATCTCATCTGAAAACCGTTCTAGAAATAAAACTCAAACAGCTAACCAAAAGACTATGTCATTCAAAACAATTTAAATTATTTTAAAATAAATTTTTAACAAGACTACATTAGTGGAATAACTTTTTTTTTTTAGTAGTTTTAATATTTCATACTGAATGTACTCATGAAAGATAAATGGCATACCACTATTTCTTTAGGTAACAAATTACAAAATAATAAAATTAGGATTAAGTATTAAATCAAAACTGAACATAATTATTGTGTTATGCTATCATGATAGAACTAAGTTCACTATTACTACTGCTACTACTACCAAATGCACACACATCCCCACTCAAACTCATCCACACACGCACGTATGCACTCACGCGTACACAAAAAAACACAAACACCCTTACTACTGTTGTCCCCTCAATCATGTTATATGGAGCTCCAATTTGGAAATAAGTGTGATTGAGGAGATAAATGGTTTCTGTTTATCACAGAGCTTTCTTAAGGACAGTAAGTGCTTTTCAAACTGTTTTCTATGAGGCAGTGTGTGTGATAGCCAGAATGCTGCCAGTTGAACTTGTTGATGAAAGATATAAGCATTATGGAAGGCGTTTTCGTGTTTCAAGAGAAGAATAACAGAAAATAACCCTCAATCAATGACAACAGCGTTGGGAGGCTGCAGATTCCGGTAGGTTGACTTGCAGGTTGATACCCGATGTTGGTTTGTGGTATAGTCACCGATATGGTGAGGTGGATTTTTATGCAATCCAACTGTTGACCAGACATGGATGCCTTAGAGCCTGCCAGTACTGCTTCAAAGTGAACAACACCCATGAATGCTCGGCATGTCTGTCTATCGGAGAAACAGCTGAGCACGTGTTTTTTAGTTGCATACGATTTGCAGAAGAAAGAAGCAAATTGGAGGGATTGTGTAAAGGAAGCATCATGCCAGAAAACATAGTGATCCATATGCTGCGCTCAGAACGACATTAGAATGCAGTGAAGAAATTCTCCACAGTTGTCCTTAAGAGATTGAGAGTGGAAGAGAGGGCCAGAAGGTGTGAATAGCATGGAAACCATGAAAACTGTGCAAAGAGATTAATGAGGTGGCACTCAGCCATTTCCCTCCATGAAGAAATGCCCTATGGTGGTCCAGTGGGGAGAAATGAACAAGTGTAGGGAGGTTGTTTTAGTGGGTAAAAATTCCACACACCAATAGGTACAAGCCTATCTTTTAAAAATTTTCACACACACAAGATACAAGACACAACAGATGCACACACACACACACACATACAAATTTATTTGAATAAATAAAGAATATTTAAGTAAATGAAAATAATATTACTAATATAACAGAACATTCAAAAAAAGACAAATTTAGAACACTTAAAGCAATTGATTAAGTTTCAAACTATTGACAAGTATGCACTAAAATTATGGGTAGTATAAAATAGTATAAATGTACAATACCAATTATTCTAAGTAGTAATGAAATCATTATTCTTTGAAATTCAAAATTAAATCTGGGAGTATTAGAAATTCAGCTTAATTATTTTGTATATACTTATCATAATAAATATAGTAATTTTTATTTAATTAATTAAAACTTAATAATTTTTTTTTTAAAAATGTTTCTCCAATAATAATATTTTTCCAGTAGTTCATTAGACAAAATACCCTGAATAACTGATTGCCATGTCCTAATTAAATCATAACAAGCTATTGAATATTAAAATTTACTCTTAAAAATTCAGGAGAAATATAAAACTTTAAGCAACTATTTTTGTATCAATGAATATACAGTATAATTTTTAATTATAAATCATTTTTCAGAACTGATGGACTATTAATAATGAAAAGTAGTTGTAACAGCAATCCAAAATAGAAATTAAAACTTGTTTATATCCATCATGGTGGATTTTCCAGCCATTTTTTCTTTATCATCACTAGGTTGCTATTTTTTATTATATAGGTTTCTTGTATTTTTATGGTATTATCTTTTTCCTTATTCTTTTGATAAGGAAAGTATAAAATTAGTTATTTATTTGTCCATTAATACAATGATGTATAAGTACAATGATAGGAGGAAAAAGATAATCCAACAAAAAGATGACAATCCTATAGGATTAAAAAATCAAAACAATGTATAACAATACAGAAAAAAATGCAAATAAATAGACAATGGTTCAGTAATCAAAGACAGAAAAAGAAACTTTTTAAATCAATATTCTATGAGAATGAAAGATGTTTATAAATATTATTCAAGAAACTAAATTATTAAAGCATATTAATAAGAGCCTTCTTAAAAATTGAAGTAATTCTATAAGTAATAAGAAGAAAAAAAAATTAAAACCATAAACTTCTGTAAATCTATCTTTATACCAAAACAAATCTAATTATTCACATCAATAATAGAAGAATTTAACTTTATATATTTAATTTTGAACATAGTTTTTATTATAAACCACTATAGGAAAGAGATGCCAATTCGATATGTTTATCTAATCTGAGGAATTGTATAAATTTGAATTTCTTAAATATACCTATTTCAAGTAGGAATTCTAACACATATGTATGAATTGTTAATTATTGTTAATATTATTATGGTGCAAAACAAAGAAAAAAAAAGTGTATTAGTAGTTATTTAGAACCACATAATTGAGTGCATTAAAGCGTGATAAAGTAAGTGAAACAATAACCAATAAGAGCTGTATAGGTGATTCAGTTTATTGATCGGAGAAAATATAAGTAGTGATTAGTTAATAAAGCTCATAAACTTAATAAATATTTTGTTTAACTGACAAACAAGGACAGGGGAATATAAAGTTGTTTCCATATTTTTTAATAATAATACTATATATATATATATATATTTTTATAACACCCAAAATATATATTTAGAATATTTAAACAATATTATATAGACATTTCTAACATCACTAGAAAGTTAATTAGCAGAGACATTGTGGCTACTTATTGAAAGGGAGGAGGGCAAAATCTAAAATTACCCAACTATTTTGACCAGATTTCTCAACTTACTAACCTTTCTTTTTAATCATCTACATCATTGGTGCACTAATCATAAAAAATTGTTATTTGTTTTTGGCAATACAAGCTGGAAAAATCACTAAAATTTTCATCATTTAAATTTTGTTTGGTATACATTTTTTCACAACGATGAAATGAAATAGTATTATAAATAAAGATATTAAATCACTTTAAAATTAGATTTTATACGGGAAACTTTTATAGAAATTTTTCAGACCTTTCTGAACCAACCTCCCTAATTTCATGCTTGATCATAATGAGCCCTACCATCCCTTATTCTGGTCACACCGTCATTTAATTTTCCATGTTTAAGTATTTAACTAAGGAAGATAAAATAAATAAATAATAGACAAAAAATTATAATCTTAAAAATATTTTTTTCAAGATAATATTAACATTTTTTTTTTTTTGTTTTACTAGATTTTATCTTTAAAGCAAACCTCTACTGCAATAATCTTATTAACACACATAAAAATTAAAGTATACTTTACTTCTAATTAATCAATTAGGATTTCTATTGATATTCAATTTACAGTTAAACAATGTTTTAGAGCAATAGTGCACAGGATCTTCAATTGTATAATAATGTTTAATAAGAATAAAGTGCAATGTGTATGAATTACACAAAGTAGACTTATGTGTTTTGACATAGCAAAGGTTACTTTGCTTAATAAGCAGACAATTTGCTTAATAAATTTAAAATGTTTATAAATAAAAATTATAGAGATTCAAAATGACCAATTTTTTTTAGAAACCATGTCATGTTTGGTGTGTATGAAACAGTTTCAAGAATGCATATAACTCATATCTTCTATATGAAAATCTTAGTTTAAAAAACACACACACTCATACATACATATATATATATCCAAAAAAAAAAAAACACTTGTAAAATGTAAATAGTAAAACTTATATATAAGAAGATGGTCAGGGTTGCGGTCAAATAATTATAAACTATTTGTTCTTTTTTTTACCGCAATCCTGACCATCTTCTTATATATAATTTTTTATGGTCAACTATATATACATATATAAGTAAAACTTATAATTTTAATTTGATGATTTAATACTTTCTACTTCGATAAGTACACAGAATGTTATTATTAAAAAAGTTTTTAAAATCACTAAAGACACTTTTCAAACATAAATATCAAAAGCGGATACTTTGCAAGTTGCAATCTCAAGTGTAAAGGGTGTTTTGGTTTCTGTCCATCATAATTGGAAACTACTAACTCATTTTTCCTTTTATGTTTCCTATAGATACTTTTTCTTCCTCTTTAATATGTAATGTTGATTTTCTTTTGTAACAAAAGGTTGAAACTTAGTAAAATTTTAAAATAAAATGTTTAACATTACACATTCACAGTTAGAGTTTATAAGCCAATAAACTTTTATGAGCTATTATTTATGAAAAACTATAGTTAAATTGGCAATTATTTCAAATAAATTTGATGTGTTACAGATATTTTAAATAATTTTATAAAATTAAAACTCCAATTATCTTCTTAGAATAAATATTCTAAATTTCATGCTAAATGGATTTAGCATATTTCTATATTTCTAATATACCAATATAGGGAACTCAGAATTAAATAGATTTAAAACGGAAAACACCTAAATGAAAAAGCACTGTAAAATTGACATTGAAGAAAAAAAAAATGATTAATGAATTTATGAAAATGCAGGAGAGAAGAAGTATTGAATGATAAAACCTTCTTTGTGATCAATTAAGAAAGTTTCGTTCACTTATTGAAAAAAATAAATCCAATGATGGCATGCCATTTAACTCTAACAGTTAAAAGTTAGCAGTAAGAACTACAGAATTAATAGTAACATAAATTTCCCATTCATTAATATAAAAAATTAGATAGTTTTGAATGGCACCATTTGGTAATTATCAGAGGCTAAATATTTTAGGAAACAAACAATTTTAAAAGATAAACATAAATAAAGGTATATAAATAATATAAAGAAGCAAACTAAAAAGTCACGAAACACTAGGATCAAGGCAAGGGAAGGTATTTAGGATAACATATACAGCATGCACTTAAACCATTCCATACAAGATTTCTCTGCATTTGTTTTTAAGAAACTTATCCATGATTAGTAATTTTATTTACAAATATTCAGCTTTTTTTTTTCTAATATAATAAATTATGTAGGGAAAGCTATGATGAGCCAGATAGGTAATTAAATATTGATTTTTACATAACATCTTGCAATGAGAAAATAGTTTAAAAATTAAATACTAAACTGAATAATACAAATTTAACCATCACCTTAACACATATAAATCATGCTTTAAGATATCAATTGAATCATTAATTATCATCCACACATTTAATAATTAAAAAAATATAAATATACTGATTATTTAATTCTATAAAAATAATTAAATTTGCAAAACTGAAGAAGAAGCACAGCCATTAAAAACTTCAAGGCCAAATTAAATTTATTGAAACATCCAGACTTTATAAAGAATTGATTTAAAAGATTCAATTGAAATCACAAAAATTTAATGCAATTGAGTGAAAGTGTTGCCTAACTCTGTTATTATCTTACCTCGCATTGAAGTGATTCCAAAACACACTAGCAGCATTAAGAAGAGAATTTCAATACCATGTTAGCCAATTAATTATTATTGTTATTTCTATTTGAATATGCTTTCATGGTGATTGATAATATATAGATTAAACAACGGTATACATTCTGAACATCTATTTTCACAACATTACAAACCTAATTAACATGAAGTAAAACAAAACCATTGTTGAAAATATTGGTTATTAGCTATATTTTAAAATACTAATTATTCTAATTTAATATAAAAAAAGTTTTCTAATTATAATTTAATTTTCAACGATGGTATTTTAAAAATGATGTGAATTGAATGGGAAAGAGATTCACAAAGGGCACAAAAAAGCAACAAGAGAGAAAGTGAAAACAGATATTTAAAAATTTATAACAGACATATACATGTCTAAACTAAGGGTAGTTAACTATAGGTAGCAATGGATCACATTTACCAAAAGTGACATTCTTAAACAAATAAATAAACATTTCAATGAATAAAGATAAAAATTGGTTATACAAGCTGAGCTGAAATTTAAAAATAAAAATGTATTGAAATTGAAAAGTTTATTTATGAAATAATGATGAGGTAAAAATGTGAATTCACTTAATAATTATGCTACATAGATAGCACTGTATAACCCATTTACTAGCTTCTGTTTTTAAGACTTTATACTGTATTTGACACAAATTTACAACAATACACTATATACATTAAAAACATACCTTTCATTGAATGATTCTTGTCGAGCATAGTTTTGTGAGCTTCCTTCTTCAATAAGAAATTTCATGCGTTCAAAAAATGATGCTGTGATAGCAGGAGATTGCTTTCTCATGAGGGTGTCAATAGGCTTTGGTGCTGATACGCAGAGCTGACTGATTCGACATGGAGAATGAGGGATAGTACAACATTCAGGATCTTCACAATCAACTAAACCATCTATAAATCATTGACATGATGTTATAATATCTAGAGACTTTTATAGATAAAGTAAGTTTAGTATTAAAATATATAATATTTGATATTTAAAAATAATGATAAATAAATAAATAAAAGCATATATCTTATTTATTACTTTTCTTTTCACATATGCAAAAGAGGAGTCTGTGGTATATACGATATTGTTTGCTACTGATTTGGTGTATCTGTTGGTATCAATGGAATGAATCCATTGCAGTGAGTGGACACAGTGTGATTACCTGCTCCCAGATGTGTGATTTTATGTAAAATTGGAAGAAATTTTTTAATTGTTGACAAATTTAGTCATT
Source organism: Halyomorpha halys (assembly GCF_000696795.3). Lineage (NCBI taxonomy): Eukaryota > Metazoa > Arthropoda > Insecta > Hemiptera > Pentatomidae > Halyomorpha > Halyomorpha halys. The sequence goes on from NW_027113381.1 coordinate 389,604, forward strand.
CCAGAAAAACATAAATCTGTTTCCTATAAAGAACTGGATGTTTTGGTGGGTAATCATTCCTCGGAAATGGAATCTGTGTGAGCATAATGTTTTAAGTTTTACAGTACTGTTAGAGAACAGAATGAGAGTGTAAATGAATGGATTCCCTTACTTCCTAACTGGTAATTGAAAGTTCGGTAACTATCTCAACAAAATGTTAATCAACAGATTCATGATTGAAATGCAAAAGGGTCCCACTCATGATTGTTTGTTTGAAGAAATCGCTTGCAGAAGAGAAGAAAATGAGATGCAATTCAAATATTTACTAACAAGGAAATCACGGAACAGAAGTACAGCCTTTTGGAGTTTAAAAAAGGACCTGTTGCATTTTGTAAAGGAAAATTTTCAGAAGCTTTGTGCTCCAAGAAACATAAACCAATTGCATATCCTAGTACGTCCAGAGCAGAAAAAAATGTCCTGTTTGTCGTTAAACCAACCATGAATTTTCAAAGCATAAATACAAAAATTACTCTTGTAAAAAAATATTGCAAATTGGATATTTATCCAAAATTTGTCCAATAAATAGTAATTCCGATTAGTCAGAAAGACCCAAGACCCAACCTATTGGTCCTATAAAGCAGCCAAGTAAGGAAAAAACGCATTATGTGTCAGAAGATCTGAGTGAACAGTTAGTCTTTATATCGTATTGAAGCTACTGGAGATAAGGAATTTGGTTATCACAATGCACTTGAACTAAATTAAGATACTGAAATATCTTTTCAGATTGACACAGGATGTCTCAGTACTATTGTACACCTTTCCTTGTACAAAGAAAACTGTGCACATTTGCCGATGTTGGCTACTGGAAAGGCAATCATATCGTATTTCAACAAAAAGATTCGACCACTGGTTGCTGTAAATGTATCTGTTGAATATGAATCTTAAAGTATTTTATTATATAACATTTCACATGTCCAACTCTACAGGGCTTCCACTTCGTAGTAGATCGTGGTTTGAGCATCTTGGATTTAAAATAGGTGGTCCTAATAATCATAGGACAGCTCAACCAATGTTTTTCAATAATGTTACAGTATGTTCAAGATATTGTTACAGGAAGTGGTGCAGAAATTTCCCGAAGTTTTCACTGATCAGCTGGGTTAGTTTAATAAATAAAAACTTAAACTGGATTTGACACCTATTGCAAAACCCCGATTCATGAATGCAAAACTTATGCCATTTACCATGCAAGTAGGTGATAGTGCGGAGATCGACTGCTTGGTTCATGATGGAATTCTTGAGCTAATTAAGTACATATTCATAGTCATGATCAACAACATATTAATAGGAGTCCAAAATGTTGAAAAGTTGTGGACTAGATGATATCCTTATGAAAATCATCACCTTCTTAAAGTTTGGATGGCCAGACAAAGTTGAAGCTTAATTTTAGTACAAGTTCTGAAAGAAGGACAAGTTATTTGTGAAAACGGATATCCTTCTATGGGAATATAATGTTATTATGCCAGATGCATAATAATTGGATAAGAGGTCCTGAAGGAACTTCACACTTTTCACCTGGGTATTGTGAAATCCCAAGCGAGATCGAAGGTGTGGTGGCCAAAGTTGGAAGAGGACGTATAAGATATCGTGTAAATTATCTTGTTATATGTGTGCAGTGGATAATTTGGAATTTTTTTCAGTCTCTTTAATAACATGCATTGAACTGACCACTCAGTAAATTGAAGTTATGGCAACGACATTCCTATATCATAAGGTAATTTTGTATCATCACTTTATAATTCAAACTAAGGATTCCCCCACTCTCTATAATTTGAAATATCCTTCTTCTCAACACACTTGAACCTGATGTTTGTTTACATACTGGATAAAATAAAGAATCTTTCAAACTGATAAATTCTAACCATGTTTTTTTGAATCTATGAAATTGAAATAGAAAAAAGCTCTAGAAACAAGTGTCCCCTACCTTGCCTTTACCACTGCTAAAATGCAGGTTAAGGAAGGAATTAGAAAACAGAATAACCATCAAAGCCACGAAAATTTACAAATTATAGTTCTCTAGATTAACTGTTGGCCTGTCACGACCCTGGACAAGGGTGAGGAAGCTAACAAATAACAACCATTAACTCCAGTTACACTGAGTAAGTCATTTCTATAAACTCTAGGCTCCTATGAACTCGAGTTGAACACAAAAGATTTTTCTTAGATCTTAACAATATTGAAAATTCATTATGCAATGCAAGACGGAAGTAGCTCACTTTTCATTTCTATGTTTTTCATATTTGTATATATTATTTTATTACTTTGTACATTGTAAAACAAAGATTACAATGTATGTACTTTTAATTAAATCTTCTTTTATTTGAATATTTTCCTCCCTACTTCTACATTACTTGAACTACTTTTATTTTTAACTCTCCTTAATTTTTACTATTTCACTAATCTCTAGAGTTTCAAATTATTGAGAGTCAACTGTGTACAAAAAATAAGATAGGAGAATCCTTATAATGAATTGGAATGTGAGATTATTGAAATAAATTAGACAAAATAAATGGAAACACAAAGCATAAATGAAATATTGAAGTTAAAAACTCACCTTTATCATTATCTCTTCCATCATCACAATTTTGCTCCAATAAAACACTGCAATCTACACCATCCCAACCTCCTGAACAACGGCACTCCCATAAACCATCAGCATTTACTGCACACTGACCATGTCCAGAGCAACTATGTGGGCAACCCTCTAGTGTACAATGTTTTCCATTCCAACCAGCGACACACAAACATGTTCCATTTTTACACTGTCCATGGTCATTACACCTATAATCATGGAAGCCAAAAATCAGCTTTATATTATTAGTATTAATTTTTATAATCTTTCCCTTAACAAGGAGAACTAATTTTGGATAATAACCGCTACATTACTTCTGTAAAATAACAAAAATAAGTCATTTATCATTTTTTCAGTTGTATCATTTTATATGCATACAATACACAGGCCTTTTATACACAGTACTGATAACTTTGAAGTTATACCATGCCATTTCTCCCTTCTATTGGTAATAATTTCCTTTTTGTCATAAAAATGTATCCACAAATTGACAATGTGGTACTGAATATTTTACTCAGGAAAATATTTGCACCACTCAGATACAAAATCAGTCTCTGTTCTTGTGAATCTCTAAGAAAACAAAAACAAACGTAAGAGCTGGGTGACATTCAACATGAACGAATATATAATCTCATAAAAAAACAACTGTAATAACAGAAGTAAGGGAGGGTAAAACTAGGTACTGACAATTTGGTAATTTCTAAATCTATTAAAAATACAAAGGAATAAATTTAGAAAATAATTGGCAAAAGATTTCTACGAGGGAAATCAAAATGATTCACTAATTTAAAGTGAAATGGTTTGTTTGGTTGTTGAGCTTACTATTAGTACTACATAATCATCAAATGAAAAAGTAATCAGAATAAGCAAAAATATGAAATATTTAGAAGTAATTAGGATAATTATATAATTATTATAATAGTATAATAATAATTAGTAATTTAACTAAAAATATTTTTATATCGTAAATTAATGTTGTAAACAACTAAAAATTAGCCTGATGTAGCTCTAAAAATAAAGACAAATCAGAGGTATGTTCCAAAGCAAATTATTTGATGACACAAAAAGTGATATAAACCAATCCTTATTATGGCATTTTGTCAGGTTTTGATGCTTTATAGAACCAGTAATTGCATTGGGTTATAACTTTTCTTTAGGAAAAAATGTTCTTTCCTTTTAGTGAAAAATAAAACAGATATTTTATTTATAACTTAATTAAAAATAAAGTACTCTTAAAAATAAATTATCATTTAGTAAGTATCACGTTTACAGAATTAAATAAATGTATGTATGCACTCATAAAATTACCATTGTAAATAAAATAACATATAAAGATAAGATTTAACACATGCTGTATAAGATTTTACATGTGGCTTATTCCGATAGATTAGATATTTAATTACAACAAAATTAAATGCATACATAAAAGCACAGACATATAAATACTCACAAAAATTATTTATTTACATTCAGTTTACTATTATTTATAGTAGTTTAATTTTAACTAAGATAGTAATGCATCTAATAGTTATATGTTTCTAAGGTTTTTGTTTAATTAATATGTTTAAAAGGAGTATCATAAAATAATAATACCAGTAAAATAACAAACAAAATATTGATGTTTTCCTAAAAATATTAAGATTTTTTCATAATTATTTTAATTAACTTGAATGTTAGAAAACAGTAAAATGAAAAAAACAAGTTAGATTTAACACTCTTGCACAGGCCTTGCAATGTTTGCAGACTCAGCTCACTCTAATTCATGAATGAATAATAAATTAACAAAACAAAAACTTAACTTCCAACTTAATTACTATTTCATCTCTTAAATTAATGATCGAAACCAAAAACTAAAACTAAAGATTTATACTTATCTTCTCAGACCGCTTTGGACTTATGGTACAAAAATAGAGGAGTATATAAAAAAAAACCTAACATATTGAAACTGCAAAAATTTCAATCAAAAGTACTAAGACTTACCAGCACCACTTCACCCCCCTCCCCACCCTCATATCTGTTACAAGAACAAACAAAAAGACCTACAAATTCCATATGTATAATCAACTATTAAATCATTATATCATGATAATTTTACCATACACTCAAAATCCTCTAATTATAATGACTTATCAACACGAGACTTACCTGACACACTGACAGCACTGCATTTAAAAAGGAGCTTGCATAGGGATCTCCTAAATTTAATTTTGAAAAAATCTTCATGCCTTCATGACATTTATTTTATCTTACATCATATTTACTAGTTGTAAAACATTATTTACAGTTATGCATTAAATATATAAAGTAAAAAGACACTAAAATTTTTAGAAGTCATTTAAGAATTAAATTGTATTTGGATAATATAGGCTGTCTAAGTGGTGTACTAGGGAACCTATAGACATAGGTCCGATTCCCGAGATCCTTGATGAACCAGTAAGCATAAGATGGTCCAGGTGACAGTCAAAAATGTACTCACTAATAGTAAAAAAACTATTTGTTAAAAACCAATGTGACCAAAATCCTAAAGAAAACTTGCAGCTTGGGTTGAAAAATTGTTTTTTTGTAAATATTGTTTTACTATTTTTGAATGCCGCTATTCTATTATTCTATTTACAGTCTTCTCTCCAGTGAAAAAATTGAATTATTATTCAATTTTCTTTATGGAGAGGAAAAAATGTCCTCTAAAATGCTATTGCCTAAGCAAGGGAGATGGAATTAATAACAATTAAGTAACCTTGCATCGCATTGTTTCATGTTACAGTACTCTCCAGCCCATCCTGACATGCAAACACAAGCATCACCAACACAATGTCCATGAATCCCACAGTCCAAGTCACAGAGTTCTGAAAAAAGAATAAATGAATAAATATTTGTTTTTATAATTCAGTAACTGATAAGTAAAGAAACAACAAATCATGGAATTAATTTATTTAAAACATTAATTTATTTTTAGTTATAGGAAGGAGTATGATTTATCACAAATTCTTTTCAATTTTAAGGACCAATAATTAAGTAGGTACGATAGCGTACCTATGAAATGTTTTCGCCTCTCACCTCTGGAGCAGTCCTCGCCTGACCACATAGGCTCGCAAATGCAGGTTTGTGTTTCAACATCAAATTTTCCATGACCAGAGCAATCAGGAAGGCATTGAAGAGCTTCATTATCTGTTTCACTGCAATCTGCACCTTTCCAGCCTTTCTTGCATAAGCATATTCCATCAGCACAAAATCCATGTCCAGTGCATGTAGGATGTGGACAGTCCACTGTAAAATTTATAAATACAGTAATATAGTTGAATAAATTCTAATATATATGTATGTAATTTCACATAGCATTAAAATCAGTTAATAAAGTCAGAAATATATATATATATATATATATATATATTCAGTGAAAACAAAGAAAAAAGTATGAAATAATCCAATTCTATTAACAATTTTTTTTAAAATAAAATACTTAGGATATGGTTCTATAGAAATAAGCCAATTCATTCATTCCTGATATTAATTGAACATGATGTTATGAATGAATGATATGAAAAATCAGTTATGAAATCTTCATGTTCCCAATTCAAATTCTTTTTGTTCTTAAAGTAAATATTATTAAACAATTAGGAATAATCAAATTTCTTGTTAGTAATACTTATATATACTTTTTTTTTCTGAAAAACTCTATTAAACATTAAGAACAATACCTATTGTTGCTCAAATCTATTAAGTTGTTTACTCACACAGTTTCATAATCAGCCTTCTCAAAACTTGCATACACTACATAATTGGATAAAATATTACATTTAGTTTTGCCTAGGAAATAATAAAGCAAAAGTTCATACACATAAAAGGAACACTTCAATACAAACCTTCTTCACAAAATTTTCCTTTAAAACCTCTAGCACAGACACATTTTCCATTGGTACATTGGCCGTGTCCATTACAGTCTGGAACTTCACACTCATCATGCCGTAAACTACATTCTTTTCCCTTCCATCCAGGATTGCATTGACATTCACCATTTATGTACTCTCCCCTTTGGCTGCACAATACCGGGCATACACCTATAATGCAGAGCATGATAATAAAAATATTAGTAAATGAAACATGAAAAATTATTAATATCACAGAAATAAACATCACCAAGCTATTTAATCCAAGAAGCTTGGTTTTATAATTTTACTGATGAACCACTTCCAGTTTGTCATTCATTATTTATTTGACCAAAATAACATTTCTGGTATTTGAGTAATTTTTATTAATTCATTTTATGTAATAAGTTGTTTTATTTGTAAAATATGTACATGATAAAATTGTTCTTAAGAATAGTGTACATTGATATACAATTTTGACATGAAGAAGTAAATACCAGAGGCCTTAATAACTAAGTCCTTCACACACACAAACTGTAATATGATTCTTTAAAATCAACCAGAGTTAGTAAAAAAATTCAAATGAGGCAATAATTACAATCCTATTGGGTGAATATTTGATAGCAGCTGAGGGATCACAGATGATCAACTTTTAATGGAGATAAAATGGAAAGAAACCTTCATAAAATACTCAAGGTACAACATACAACCCAATCAATCACTGATGTAATAGAGCATCATAATTGTTGCAACTGGTCTATTACAAAATGAGCTAAACATCAACTTCAGTTTTGTAAAAAAAAATGGGTACAGTTCAGTTCCATGGTATAGCCTCTGTGGGCCATGGCCTTCTCACTAAGCTTTTGCCAGATGATTAGTAGTCAGACCTATCTCAGATCGCATAAGGCCAAGAAAAGTTTTTCTAGTGCATAAAGAGTCCCAGCAACAATATCTATATCATCTGTGTATGCCAGTAACTACTAGTTTGGTGAATATCGTTGCACTGGTTTAGATTCCAGAATCTCTAACAGCATTAAATTTCTAGCAGCCTTAAATACAAGATCCCAACCCAAAAAATTGTATGTTCCTTCTCATAGAGGATTTCCCTAAAAAAATCCTTTATGATCTGTGCTACCTCGTACTGGAATTTCCTACCCACACCATCTGTAAAACCTCTTTATTTCCCTCATTTAAACATAAATCATTCCTACACCTCTTTAACTATCAATCAACACCAAATCTGTAACAATAAAACAAGAAATTTGATTTTTAAATATATATTTGAATTTACGTTATTCAATCATTTTTTAAATATTTGATTGTCAATTATTTTCTTTTTCTTTTATGCTATGAGTATCTATAAATATCATGATTGAAACTTCAGCACTTATGGTTTTTATTACTATTTTCATCATTTTAATTGTTTTATTATTTAGTTTTTAAACCAGTATATACCAAACATTGGCATTCAAATGTACAGTGTACTTATTCTTAGGGGACTAGATGTCACACAGTAAAATTACTTTTAATTTTGTTTCATTTTCAGGACTAAGTTAAATAGTAGGGTAGCCAATATGTCTCCTTGCCCTCCTTGCGTTTCCCTCCTTTGTTTGAGGAGAACTCTATCTGAATTTCAACAGAACATTTAACATGATCTTTACTAGCCTAATACTTTTAGGTAGATTCCAAATTCTGGAAGAGTACCATTTTAAAACTTAGGCATCATTATGCTATGATAGGTGTACTTAAAACCTATGAACAGATGGCATGTCGTCATTCTATATTCAGATGCCTTTTCCGAAATCATTCTGATGCAGAAGATCTGGTCAGTTGTTGGTTTGCCTTCTGAAAACTAGTTTGATATTTTCCTATTTCTCTGTCAGTAATGGGAGGAGTTTAGTGAACAATATATTGGACAGCACTTTTTATGCACATTGAAGGAGCAAAATTCCTACAATCAAGAATATTGCCCTTCTTTTGTAGAGAGTAGATAAAATATTTCTTCCACTGCTCTGAGATCCTCTCTTTGCTTCAAATTGAAAGGATTATTTCCTATAATTTTTTATGCAAGAATTTGTTACCTTCCTTCAGGGGTTTTGCAGATATGACAATTTCCTCTGGATTTGTTTTTATTAGTTTCTTTGAATTTTCGACAGTTGATGAGGTCATCATCTGAGATTGAAGCATCTTTTCTTTGGTTCAACAATATTTTTCTGCACCTTGGACAAGTACTTGATTATAATGTGGCACCAATATATCCCATACATCAACTTTCCCTATAAGAAAACTTCTGCAGGACTTTATGCTCGGTTTGAAATTTTGTTGCCTTAACGTATCAGTATTTTCAGCCAAAATAATAACAAATCACTAACAAATAACATATATAAATATTTCTTCTTTTTTTAAATATGAAACATTTAAAATAAAATGTTCATTTTAGATATAAAAAATGAAATTCTTATTAAAAAAAAAAAGAAGGTTTTTATGAAGAACAAGTTTATTATTGTGAAAGTAGTACACTAAATGGTATTAAAAAACTTTTTAGTAATTTTAGAAATTATTTTTATTTCATTATCATCTATATCAAGTATTTTTATTATTTAAAGTCAATTTGTAAATTTCATTATTAATTTTATGGAGACAAAATTTATTATTATAATAAAAATACTTAATATAACTAGTAATGTAATAACAATTATTGTTGAAATTACTGAATGTTTTTTGCACAGTTTAGAATATGACTTAAACATAGCCAACAAAATTAGATTGATCTCAAGTTCATAATCATTCATATTCAGGAAAAAGATTTAAGACCCATTTTTGGTGAAAGTAATGTTGTAATTTACTTAATATTGAAATAATTTTAATAAACTGCATATGGGTCGCCTTCGAAAATATTAACTATGTAAGGGGAACTTTGAAAAATAACTTTACAAATTAACTGAAATTGTAAATAAAATAATTGGTATTCTTATATTCATATATTATAAGCCAATGAACCTACTTTCACTGCAGTCTTCACCACCAAAACCTGGATTGCATTGGCAATGACCAATTAAGCATTGTCCTTTACCATTGCAACCACTAGGACAACTTTGTGTCATGTCTTCTGATATTGCAGCAATGAATGTGACTTCTTGAGGATCTCCATCATCATTGTACAAAGACAAAAACCAATGACCAGGTTCCAAATAATGAGTAACTTCTTTCTTCACTGTCGACTATAAACAAAAGTAATTATATAATTTACTCTAAAATAATAGTGATAATAATCTATCAAAATGATGAAATGGATATATTTGAAAAAGCTAACAAGCATTTAGAAATAAATTTTATATTTGATAATTAAAATTACTATTGAAGTCTTTTTTACACTTTAAAGTAACTTAATTATTTTAAGGGTTTATTAAATTATTTAGTATTTTAATTTTCAATAAACAAATAAATATAATCTTCAACATTTTAAAAATTTCATTTAATTAATATCTTTTTTATGTTTTGTACCAACTATATTCATTCTTTTTCATGTCACTTTTTGTTTTGGAAATTAAATATTAAATTACTGAAATTAAATTAAATAATATTATCCACTATCATCATTAATATAATCCAAATATATAATGATATGAAAACTATACTAGTTTATGCCAATCCTATAATATTACAACAATGTTGTTATGGCTAACATGTTTATTAAACTAATGAATTAATTATATATTTTAAGATTATATAAATTTACAGTTATAATTAATTTGTATAACACTAAATATGTTACAGCCAGTATTTATTTGGTGGGTTATCAGCCTGCTATATATTAATAGTGCGAAGCTACGATTGTTCTCAATACTTCGTACTAGTGTATTGGAATTAGCCAAAGTTCAGTCTGGCTGACACAGTAACCAATCAAATAAAATCACGGTGGATGGATACATAATTCTACATCACTTATTCTTCAAGAAGTTTCATGAATATTCTACCCACAATAATGGCCTCCATCCAGTTATATTTATGGCAAAACAGACAATGTTTTTTTTACTTTATTTTTCTTAGAACTGCTGATGGTATTTAAATTAGAAATAGTATAATCATTAATTATTTCACCTTTTTTTAAATTAATTTTTATGTAAATTCAAAAGTAGCTTTTATTTTCTTTAATATTGATTTTAAATTTATACTAGTTTTGAGTTTTATTATTTTGTATGATTTTAATATAATTTTAGTTAATCTTTTCTTTATCCTTAAATAGATTTTAAACTGAAATTTTCTAGATATTTTTATTTAAATGTTTGTTTTAAAAAAATAATATTAAGCTTTACTACCTATGATGGAGTGGGATAGTAAAGGTTTATATGAATCCCTACTCTCTGTCACCTAATCATTAATTTAATTTCATCATATAACAATATCATGAATACTGAACTAATGAAAGATAATATTGTAAATATTAATAATAAGAATTAATGAATCACCATTATAATTACATAAGTAATATGATAACACTATTATTTTCATGGAGGTGTAAGGAAATTATGCATTTTTATTACTTACCTGTGATGCTCTAGTAGTTCTTGCTTTGAACCCACTCAAAACTTCAAGAATATGATATTGTGTATGGGTGGGTAATGCATTTCGTCTACCATAGACAGCAATACTAGCTCCTCTAGGAATATTGTAATCAAACTTGACATATGCAGCATCAGACTGGTAGAATTGCATGTTCCAATAGCCGTAAGGAGGAATTTCTTTGGTCAATTTTTGTCCTAGAGTAACCTGAGCAAAAGTCGTACCATCTGGAGGAAATGATCTGGCTGGAAATGTTTTTCCACCTAGGAATGATGACCAAAAATATAAAGTTAACTTCATATCAATCAAAATTGACTATATTTTGATTAAAAAATTTTTACTTATTTAATCAGCAGCATTTAAATGTCATAATCAGGTTGTATCATGTTTTTGAGAACATTATATTGATCTGCTCAACTGAATTTTTAGAGCAACCATTTTTATTGATTACAGGAAAATTGTTTTAAAGGACCAAAAAACTGAGAACAAAAGGGATCTACCTGACATAATTACTTCTAAAACCCAGGCAAAAATAAATACATACAATAACTATTTACATTTAATAGGAGGAATGAAAATCAAGGAACTGAAGAAGAAAGAAATAATGTTCGTATGGAAATGTTTTTTCTAGATGAAAAAGAAAGACAGTTTCAAATAGATAAATAATAAATGAATTACAAAAATAGGTGGTATGTGTAAAAAAAAAAAGTGTTAAATAAAGCAATCAAATTCAAGTGTAAAAAGTTACAGGGTAGAGTGCTATCTCATATCCAAGGTAAAGACAAGGAAACACATGATAAGAGCTCAAGAATGCAAGAAGGATTATTAAACTCTTGGAGATTGTAATAAAATATGCAACACCTGGAGGGAAGGATAAAACTTCTTAAATCAATTACAACCTGAAAATATGAAAGAGTTGGAGAACATAAAGATAATTCTTGTAAAAAAAAAAAAAAAAATCGTTCTTCGTTTAAATTTCATATCAGGGTTATCATGTACTAAAAGACCTGATTAGATTGGGGAAAAATAAGGGAAGATAAAAGGGACTAAGGTAAAATTAAAAATAATATTTAATGTAATCTTAATAACTATTTACGGTTGAAAGTGAGTTTTCAAATTATTTGTGAAATACATCCAATGATGAGGAGTGTTAGTGAACACATTGCCTAAAAGTAAAAGAAGTAGAGGAAAGGTTGTTGAGAATACTTTTTCATGTGGTAGAAATGAAAATAAAGAAATTCAACCAATTTAGAGCCCTAATGAAGAATGAAATTTGGACAGAAGTATCCCACAATTAATAGAGTCAAACTATTTAAAAAAAAAAAGATAAAGAGAGTCCTAATTCTGCAAATTAATGGAAGGATTAATGTGCTTAATGGTTTTTAGTCTGACAGATTGTGTGGAATAAGAATTGAGAAAAAAGGAGCTTTCTGAAAAATTTTCATCTAGATTTATAGTCAGAAGCTTAAGTAGGGAACTTTAGAAATGTCGTATTCTGATGTGGTAAGTGATGGATAGAAAACTAAATGATATTTATTGGAATTTCAAGGAAACATTGACATTATTGATCTGAAGACAATGAAAAACCCTTCTTAGAGTTTTTTCTTTTTCTCTATTTTTTTTTTTTTTTTTTGGAAAAGATTTGAACTAGAGAATGTTGGATAGTAAAGGTCTTGAGAGAGGTGTAGTGATTATGGAAGATCAGGAGATACAGGTGTAATATCATCTCACTTATATAAAAGGGAACATTAAGAGAAAAGTGTAAATCTGAAAAAACAATTTTTTTTGGAAAGAGAATCTCAGATGATTTATGAGACTTAATTTCAGTAGATATGTTTGTAAGATACATTAAGTGGAAAATATATTTACAAGGTGAGATTTACAGTCAGATCAAAAAATGGTTTTAAAATAACTTGGAATAATGTTGAGAATATGAATGTTGATAAGGATTTGAAAAATAGATCAAATTAAGCTGATATTGGGTAGTATAAAAGGACATAAGTATACAGAAGAGAGAATGAATAAGAGGTAATACCAAGGTATTTCAAATGTGGAAGGTTTGAGAATGATTTTTCAAAAATTTTAAATCTCAGATAGCCATAAAAGTATACAATAATTATCACACTACATCAGGTTAGAAATGCTATATACTATCCTAAACAGAAATTCCAAACTAAAACCAGAAACAACTGTTCATATATTTAAAACAATTTTCAGGCCACTGCTGATGTACGGCTGTGAAGTCTGGGGAGCGGCATCCTTTACGAAAAGGAAAAAACTACAATATTTTCAAAATAAAGTCCTAAGAATCACAGTTAATGCTCCTTGGTTCATAAGAAATAGCCAATTGCATCGCAAATTACAGATGGAGTCAATAGAGGATTACATCAAAAAATGGTTCATGAAGTTCCACTCCCAGTTGCCGACAGTTAAAGGAGCAGTGACCTACAACCTGGGAAACCCAACCTCAACCCGAAGACTGAAGCCCAGACTGCTACAGGACATTCTGTTATAAATTTTATTAAATATAAAATTAATTCATAGTCACACAACCTCTATTTTACTTATTATTATTACTCATTTTATTTATTCATTATGTATTTTTTTTTCTCTTTTCTTTTCTCGTTCCTATTTTAAATTAACTTGTTTCTTTTTATTATTTGAGGGCAATTGTTTGTTTTATTTAAGTGTACCAATATCATTATTTTGGCATAATAATAATAAGCATTATTCTTATCTATTTAATTTTTTTTCTTTTAATAATAACATTGTATATAGTTAGGGGTGTCTTTTGTACGAGACTATACACCCCCATAATCAACTGTTAAAAACATATATATAATATAACAGTTATATCAACCATGTAAGGCCCACCAGGCCGATGTGGTATAAAATAAAATATTAAAAAAATCACACTACATCAATGGATATAAGAGGAATAATATCATATCAGGTTGATGTATTGTTTAAAGTAAGCTCTAATTCAACA